>NC_050467.1:27581519-27881519 GCF_013373865.1 Monomorium pharaonis | reverse complement strand
CCGATGACATTGCCTTGTTGATATTTAAGGTCTGTTGTATCGAATATACAATTTCTCTTGGCGAGATTGCGATAATGCTCATTGAGTAATTTGGTGAGCACTTCGTTTTTGCGTTTGTCGGCTCGGATTTGCTCTTCTAGGCGCTCTAGGGACGCGTCGTCCCCTTCCTCTTCGCCGGTTTCTTTAGGCTAGGCTGTTGAGGAATTTTAACCTTCCTCTTCTGCGAAGAGCGAGTTCCTCTTTCAGGATGCCTGCTTTTGCTCTACGGATTACCTTTTCTTCCTCACTGTCGAATCCTATTTCCTTGAGGCTCTCCATGATACTTAGGATTTTCACAAGTTGCTCGCTTCTTGTAGTACACTCGGTTGTCGCTTTGTCTTGTAGCTGGTTCGCGGCCCGCGTTAACACAGCTGTTCGCGATCTCGGATCAGAGCGTACTGAGATGGGAGTCCCCTCTACTTCTATCGGTGAGCTCGATTGGCTGCTGGCTGGTGTCGCCACTCGCGCGGTGATTGGTTGCGCGTTCGGCCTATCGCGTGCCTCTGGTTCTCTAGATACTTTTTGGCCTTTCGTAATGTTAAGGCTATCTTTGTGACCTAAGGTTTTATTCAGCGCGTTATCTGACCTTCGTCCCACGTACCAATCGTATGCGCTTTGTTGTGTGTCGCATATTACGACTTCGTATAGCGAAGAGTCGTCTTGTGTGACTATTAAATTTTCACTTCGCGAACGTTTCGGTGTGTTATTTATTATAAAGGTTTCGCTTGGGTTATTTCGCAAATTCCTTTTTCTATTTCTTAATCGCGTTTCTATTCCCGTGTCAGATGATACAGAAAGATCACTGTTGCTAACCTGGTAAGTGTTAGTTTCGGGTTTGTTCACGATTTTGAGTTTATCGCTATTTTTGTTGTTTCGCGATACTTTATACTGTTTTGCACTTTTACTGGACTGCACTTTTGGGTGTAATCCTCGTCGTCTAAGTTTATCACTGGTTTCGTAAGAGAAATTGAAATCAGGGAGGCTATTCTCAAAATTTATGCGTATGCGCAAGTACTGATTTGCGAGCGCTCGAATTCAAAAGTGTATTCTCGAACCAAAGATGCGTATGCGCATGCTTTCGTATTCGCAAATTTTCACTCGCAATGCAACGAGTGAGTATTAAAGCATTCCCATCTCTAATTGCGCATACGTTCCGTTAAAAAAACACGCACATTTTTGACAAAATAATGGACTTAATAAATCAAATTATTGTATTAAATGAATTAGAAGCTGCCGAAATTGCTGCAGAACGGAATCCTCGTCGAATTTTTAATGAACGTGATCCCTTTGAATTAAGTGATAATAAGTTTCGTAAAATATTCAGGCTATCCAAAAATTTAGTTAACAAATTCATTGATGACGTTCAACCTTTTATGCAGCAACCATCGAGAAAATCTTCTTTAAGCATACAAAGAAAGGTATAAGACGTATATATATTTGTAATTTTGCATCACACATTCCAAGTAGTAGTATGACATCTAAAGACGTCTTTATGATGTCAAGTGACGTCATTATAACTTTATTAATACGTCATTTGACGTTACTGTGCTACCTGGGATAATTTTCTTATTTTAATAATTTTTTTATATTATTGTTTGTCTAGTAGATATTCTCTGCATTACGTTTTTTTGCAAGCGGCAGTTACCAAATGGATATAGGTAATAATGTGGACATTGCCGTTAGCCAATCTTCTATATCAAGAAGTATCCATAAAGTAATTAATGCCGCTAATCAACCTAATGTAATGAATAAATGGATACGATTTCCTCGTACTAAAGCAGAACTTAATTATCTGCGTAATGGGTAATTCGCATTCTTATATGAATGAATATATATTATAAATATGTACAAATGACAACTATTTTTATCAATTTTATAGATTTTAGCGAAATCACAGATTTCCAGGTGTTTATGGATGTATTGATTGTACACATGTTGCAATATTTCCTCCCAAAATTAATGATGAGATTCACGCAGAACATGTATATGTCAATCGTAAAGGATATCACTCAATAAATGTTCAGTTAGTACGTATACTTTTTACAGCGGTAATATATACACAGGGTGTTCTGAAACATGTGGGTCAATGCTCGTAAAGAGGTAGAATGGATTGAGATAAACAAAAAAGTTTTTTACCATTTTGTGATATTACAAAAATTTTTTACTCTTATCTGATTACTCTTTGTGCTCTCTCGTTAGTATGAGTTGCAACGTAGCTTTCCCTCGGGAACGCCAGGTCCGAGGGGGCTACGCTCAATTAAACGGGAATTTCTATATATGCGGTAACGAGTAACGCTTTTCCAATTAGATGCGATAGTTTATTCGACGTTAATCTCAATATTTCTCGAGAATGCTCTCGATACGGTATCAGCTGCTTGCATACGGTATCCCCCACTCGCTCGAGACTAGCTCTCGAGGCGAGAACGGTAACTCATAGACGGTATCCCCCAAATATCGGGCGAGATTGCTCTCGACTCGATAGCGGTATCTTGTAGACGGTATCCCCCAATATCGATCGAGGTTGCCCTCGATACGATAGCGGTAGCTTGCAAGAACGGTAACTTCCCAATACGCTAAATTGTTGGGCGCCAGGCGCGACTTCTCGCGCCACACAATAATCGACTATAATACGGTAACCAACTGGAAAGCGTCACAAGTGCCGGTAGCTCTTTCTCTCGAGACGATAGAGTGGCGTGGTTCTTAATAAATCGGAAAACGTGGAAAAGTCGGATCGAGGCAGGTCGTATAAAGATTCGGTACTCACTTATTTAACAACAAAAGAATATTTTATATTTCTCTACTGAAAACGGTAACAAGGCTGCAAGGAGCTTACTCAATGCGTCTGTATACAATTAATGCACGAATTTTACTGTGATAGAGACAAAAACTCATTAGAGACACAACAAGGTGGAAAAGACAAAATTGATAATACGCGGCGGGAGGCCGGCGAGGCTCTCCGCTCGCACAAAGACAAAATCAATAATGGCGGAAACAAGTCGCGGTAACAATGATTCTAATCCTATGACTGTCGGCTCCGGCGTAGTCCGAGAGGGACGTACTCGCGGTATCAATTCTTCGGGGCCGGTCGGTCCGAGCCCTCGTGCGGCCACAAAACTCTACTCTTTACTTCGAGTTACGTTACACAACAAATATCACTAACTATATCGGATTCGGATCGCCGCAATCACCAGCGGAAACGGTATCCGGTATCCGGTCCCGCACGAGGGTTGACCGCCTTTTCCGAATCTTACTTAATCGATGGCTGCCGAGTGCTGGCCTTACAATAATGAACGGAGTCCTGGTCCCTGAAGTCTTCGGTAGCGATTTCGGTATCTGAGGCTCGTCCTTTGCCAAGTACGCACAGTCACGGCTTGCCGAACAGTGAGGAGCCCCGGTCCCGCGCCGGCCGGCTCGAGCCGCCGCGCATGCGCGTGCTTCGATTTTCGGTCGATCCGCACGCCTCGATCCCATGCTGCGCCGCATCGCCTATCCACTTGCCTCGTGGTCCGTGCGTGGCGACTTCCGCCGGGGAGAGTGTTATGGCTCTGCCATTTTCGGTTGGCCCGGCTGGCCATGCCGTGGCCGAACCGATCTACGTGGCGGCGGATGACAGCTTGACGGTCGCTCCCCCGGTTTGCAGCCCGGTGGCGTGCCCTCGGCGTGATTCCTCTCATGAATCTTTCCGGCTGCTATGCGGTATCGTTTTTGCCACGGTATCTTCAGGGCGGCGGTATCCAGGCGGCTCAGGGCGGTAATAATCAGCCGGGCTCGGTGCACGGCTCGGCGGGGAAACTCTGCGCGGGGCACCCCTCCTCCTGTCGACTGCTCGCGATACTTTTTCCCCCGATGGCTGCTCCTCCTCCGTTAGTGGTACAACCAAAATTAAGCCCTCACTCGGCGCCTCAGTCCTAAATACCCTAATTAATCTGATACGGTAACGCGGAAACTAGAAAAGAAAGAAATAAACGTAAAACAAAGTCACGTCCCCCTCGTCTCAGCGAGGAGGAGCCCCAAATCGACCCCCTCGGTCGAGCTTACGCCCTTGTGACGAACGCGACCGGACGCGTTACGTCACAACTCCCCCTTCCCTGGGGAGGACCGAAGAGGTCTTGAACTCCAGCGACCAGGGCTGGCCACCACTCTGGCAGCCCCTGTGCCTTCCGACACAAAAACCGCATCTTGTCAGACAGCGCTATATCCAAAACAACAACACAAAAAAAACTTCTCACTATCAGTCAAACCACTCAGATTCCTCCCCAGATCCGACAGTGTCACCCTTAAATTTTCGCTAATGTGTCGTTAATCGTTCAGGGAAGACGAAGGAGAGGAAAATTAGTGAGAGACAAAATCGGGGTTGCCCCCATTCATGTGCAAACTATAAAGCGTTTAATATCCGCACCAATACAACCATAGACAAAAACAAAAACGGTAACGGGTTACACCTTAACGGAGTACGGTAACAGGAGCGGCAACACAAAAAAAATACATATTTTTATAACGGTCGCAGCCCGTTGCACGACTCAAAACAAAAAAAAAGGAAAACACAGATGTTCTAACTAAAAAGAAAAGGAACAAAAGAGAAATGGGAAGAAAGAAAGAAAAAAAAAGGAAAACAAAAAAAAACTCGCGGGCGGCCCGATCATCCCTCAGTTTCGGTCCCGTGGTCCTCGAGGTCCGGTGTAAGGGCGGGTGCCCTTATAGACGGCGCTGCACCTTGGGCACGTCCTCACCGTGACCTCCTGCTCCCCGCAGCCGAAGCAGAACTCCCGCTTTCGGGCGAGGCGGCACTCCGTATAGCGGTGGCCCCCCGAGCCACAATTCCAGCATCCCGGGGCTGGTTTGCCCCGCTTCGCTTCTGGGGGTGGTGGGCTGGCCTCTTCCTGAATCGGGCGGTATCGTCGCGGTATATTGGGGGTTTGAGTCCCCACAGAACGCCGCTCGGTAACCGGTACCTGGACCTCTCGGTGGACGGTTTCGGGACGAACCTCGATGGTCTGGTCCCTCATCTCGGGGAAACCCCTTACCACCGCCCCCTTGTCGGTCCACTGCGCGTCCCGTACTAGCCGCGCCGTGTCCTCCAGGTCCGTCCAGAACCCTTCGTCGTTCTGGCGGACGAATTGCCACACTGGCAGGTGGCGGGCGTAGAATTGGCGCCATAGGCGCCTTGTATCGGCGTTTATCATGCCGGCGGTAACTTAATTCGGTAACCTAATTTAATCGGAAATCGGGATAACGTAAGCCTTAAGGTCTTGGATATGGATTTTTCCGACGGCCGATCCCTCCAAGTTCTCCAACTCGTAAACCAACGGAGAGATCACTCGTCGTATTCGTAAAGGTCCCTGGAATTTCGGTGCCAGCTTCGCCGCGATATTTTGCGCGGCCGAAGACAATACATGTTGTCGCTTCAGAACCAAATCGCCAACCTTGAACACGCGAGATCGTCTACGTAAATTATATCTCTGTGCCTGTCTCTGATTTGCCTGATTCAAATTATCGGTAACCCATTGCCTAACTGTCTGCAACTTTTTCATTCTTTGCGACCAATTAGCGGTATCAGTCGGAACGACTTCGGTAACATCTTTATCTCGATCGCGCAATAATTCCTTCGGTAACAGTTCGCGTCCCAGATTCAGAAACGCTGGGGATGTCCCCAAGGACGAGTGGAAGGCGGTATTGTACGCAAAACGAAGGTCGGCTAAATGCATATCCCACTCCCGATGGTCCTTTTCGATATACGCAATTATCATCGTCTTTAAAATGCGATTTACTCGTTCCACCGGATTCGCTTGTGGGTGGTATGGCGGTACCGTCGTGTGCGTGATTCGATTTTCCTCCGCAAATTCTCTTATAATTCGGTTTACGAATTCGGTACCGTTGTCCGTTAGCAAGACTTTCGGAGTTCCCCATCGCGATATTACGAGCTCTTCGAGAGCTTCCCTTATTTTCGGGCCGGTAGCCGCTCTCAACGCTTTACATTCCACCCATTTGGTAAATAGATCCTGAATAACCAGCAGATACTGGAAACCAGCCTTACTCCGCGGTAACGGTCCCACGATATCTGCTGCTACCACTACCCACGGTCCTTCCACTATTCTACGTCCCATTAATCCGGCGGGACTAGCCTGCTCGACTTTAGTGCGCTGGCATATGTCACACGCCCGAATATATTTGGTGACGTCGCGAAACATGTTAGGCCAAAAATAAGATACAGCAAGACGTTGATAAGTCTTCTCGACTCCTAAGTGTCCTGCCTGTGGGGCATCGTGCGACTCCCGCAGTGCCTCGATGCGGGATTCGTGCGGCAACACTAACTTCTACCTATCAAGATCTTCTACTATATCGGAAATCACTGGTCGTGCCCTCAGAAAATATAATTGTTTATCCACAACTTTCCAATGCCCATATCGCTTGGGGTCGGTAACAACTTCTTTAAATCTTTTACGGTACCACTCGTCACGCGTGTCCTCGCAGTCCACCACGTCCATGACCGCGTTTACGACGATTTCGTTCTCGCCCTCGAACATGCGCGACAACGCGTCCGGCACGTGATGAAGTGCACCCTTTCGGTGTTCTACCACGTAATCATATTCCAATAATTCGAGAGCCCATCTCGCTAATCTGCCGGTCGGGTTCTTAAGGTTATGTAACCATCGCAAACTACTATGATCGGTAACAACGGTAAATTTGTATCCCTCTAAGTAAGGTCTAAATTTCTGTATTGCCCATACCACGGCTAAACATTCTTGTTCGGTAACTGTGTATTTCTTTTCGGGATCGGATAATACGCGACTAGCAAACGCGATAACTCGCTCGGTACCCTCAATATTCTGTGTCAATACGGCTCCTAAACCAACTGAACTTGCGTCTGTTTGCAGCATAAACGGTAACTCAAAATTCGGACAGGCGAGTGTCGGGGCCCTTACTAGATGTTCGCGAATGTGTTCGAACGCGCGATCTTCAATTTCCCCCCACTCCCAGCGCCTGCCTTTTTTCAAAAGGCTAGTTAGGGGCTGACTGAGTGTCGCGAACTGCGGAATAAATTTACGGTACCAAGAGGACATGCCCAAAAATCGTCGCAATTGTTTTATGTTACGCGGTTCCGGATACTCTAGGATAGGGCGTGTCTTTTCGGGATCCACAGTTAGCCCTTCCTGCTGTACAATAAATCCGAGGTATCTCACTTGCGATCTGCAAAATTCGCATTTATCGGGATTGACCGTTAACCCTGCGGACTTGATTTTCTCTAATACCCGCCGCAGCCACGCTACGTGCTCGTCGAATGTCGGGGTGACTATCACTATGTCGTCTAAATATGCGAACGCAAACGGTTCCATCTCCGGGCCGATCAGGCGGTCGAGTAACCTTTGGAAGGTTGCCGGGGCCCCCGTAAGTCCGTACGGCATGCGGGTAAAATGGTACAATCCCTTTCCGGGAACACTAAAGGCGGTAACTTCACGACTCTCTTTTGCTAGCGGTATCTGAAAGTATGCCTGACTTAAGTCAATGGTTGATATATATCGCGCCGATCGTAATTTATCGAGGATGCCGGTCATATTCGGTAACGGATACGCGTCTTTTTTCGATACGCTATTTACTTTCCTAAAGTCTAGGCAGAATCGATATTTCCCGTTCGGTTTCTTCACCATTACTATTGGGCTTGACCACTCGCTGTACGATGGTTCTATTATTCCTGCATTAAGCATTTTATCTACTTCGGCCCGAATGGCTTCCTGAACTTTCGGCGAGACAAGGTAACATCGTTGTTTAATCGGCGACGTGTTCCCTACATCTATTTTATGCTCTATTAATTCGGTAACTCCCGGGTTCTCCGACGGCTCCGGTAACGTTTGTAAAAAAAAATCTAGCCGTTCCTGCTGGTCCCCCGTCAATTCCGCTAATCCGGAACACGCGCGACAAGCCTCTTCGGTATCAAAGCGGTAACGTATGTTCGGTATTTCAGAAAAATACCACTCGTCCTTGGCAAAATCCAATCCCACCCTAACTTTCGACAGAAAATCTAACCCGAGAATACACGGCACTGCCAAATCCGGTAACAATCCGGCGGTAATCACGGTATCTTTTCCCTCCAGTTTTATCGGTAACTTAACTCTTTCGCGGATCGTAGCTATCTGTCCATTGGCTGTACGTATCTGTACGCTCCTCTCCGGTTCCGTGGAGAGACCTAAAGCCCTTACGATTTGTATTCCCTCACGACCGAGGAGGGTCCTATTTGATCCGGAATCGACTAGCGCCGCAAGAGTGTGACCACGTATTTTAATATTAAAATAACGGAGGGGCGGTAACGGTGCGTTTTCGAATGTGCCGTACGAGCAGCCTAACGCTTCGGTATCTTTATTCGTAGTTTGGGTCTCGTTTTCCTGGCTTGGAGTCGCAGGTACCCGCCCTACTGACTCCCGCTCGCGTTTCCCGAGCATGATGGGCAGGTCTTTACGGTAAATCCTTGTTTACCGCAGCGGTAACAGTGGGTTTTTCGTGGTTCCGCGCATCCTCGCGCGCGGTGGCCCACCTTCTCACAATTCCAACATTTGATATTGGCGGCCGATGCGGTATCATTTTCGGTAGCAGGGGGGTTAACCGTTGTAGGACTCGCGGCGGCGACTGTGGGCGTATTGCTGACTCGCTTCTTTCCCTTATGGCCGCCCGCATGGGCCACGTTTACCGCGGCGACGGTCCCCTGGGTTCGTGCTTTGCCCTTTGGTGGATGGTATGCTAAGTCCGGAAAGAGCGACTGTTCCGGTAGGAGGGGGGGTCGGTAATTCTTTTCCGCGGCGAAATTACGTTCGATTCGCGTCGCCTGTAGCTCTAGGGAGCGGAAACACGTAAAGTCGCGTCGCGAGATCGCTATCTGTAAGCGCGGTAACATGTTACGGTAAGCAAAGTTTAACTGCTCCGGTAACGGCCAAGGAGGACTTACTTTCGCAAGTAACGTTCGTAAGCTAGTTAAATAATCCGCGGCAGTTTCATGTTCGCCCTGCGTTCGCCGCAATATTTCCTCCCGAAGAGCGTAGTGATAGTCCGGATCACCAAAGCGTGCGCGCCAAGCGTCCTCGAAATCCTGCCAATCTCGCCAATTCTCGCTCTCTAAACGAACCCAATACAAGGCGTAATCTGTCATAAATGACGGTAAGCACTTAAAGAGATCGGCATCGGTAACCAGAAGAATGGAGCGAGCCTCCTTGATGCGCGTTAAAAAAGCTTCCGCGTCGCTATTCCGCTTTCCCGAGAAGTGGAGATTCCACTTCCTCATTAAGTGATAGGCGTCTGCGGCCGAGTTGCGCGGAGCGCGTCGGCCGGCATACGGCGGACCGGGATCTGCACGCGGGGGAAGCGTATAATCGTATTCCCGCTTCCTTGCCCCCGTTTCTTCGGGCTCCCCCTTTGCGGTCCCCTGCTCCAACGGCGGGGACCGCACTACGCGGTTTCCGGTACCAAAATCGCTAATTGTGAATGACGGAACGCTGGGCCCTGGCCCCACGGCTCCCAGATCCTCGAATGGATCGCTCACGACCTCTAGAGGGTCGGGGGTCCCTGAGGGGGTTGCCCCCCTGAGGATCGCCTCCTCATATCGCGTCAATCGCGCTCGGAGGACCGGTAATATTCCGCGGACATCGAGTCCTCGTTCCTCTAAATGCTGTCGCGCCTGCTCCTCAGTCAATTTCTGTATCCAGTGATGCGGATCTTTATTCGCCATTTCTCTCCCCCTAAACGGTATCCTCAACACAGAAAAATCGGTAACTCACTCCCCAAAGCGGTATCGATTAAACAGCGGTAACCCCCAGTGCGCAAAAAAAAAAAATTTTAAAGGTTCGGTAACTAACAGTGTCTCGTCACACGGTACGGTTCGATTACCGCAGTCGACACAACGGGAACGGAATCTCGAGTCACCCGAAATGTAAATACGAGCACGCAAACACAGGCTGGCGGAATATTTTGAGAGCGCGCGAACAAAAACAACAAAAGTCGCGAGGAATTGTAGCCGAATCACTAACGAAAATCTTTCCTAAAATCTTACACACCAAATAAATGCGAACGCTCCCCACAGGCGAGAAAACAATTTCCAAGGGCATTAACCAATAGTAACGTTCAGACTCAATTATTCGTTACGATATTTCCAAAGGAATATTCAAAAAAAACTTTAATTTTCCACGTACAGTACTTTCACTGCAGCGTGATTCTTTTCCACTCGTAACATACAGTGGTTTACGGTATCACTAATCTATCGGAAACTCAACGTTATTTATACGTAAGCGGTAACAATTTTCCCACAGGCAGTACACAAAAATCCTTGCGAACCGTAAGTGAATATTACGCAGGCTATAGTAAGGCGCACACAGCAAGCGTGCGTGCTGTAGGCACCGGAATTCCAAGGTCGCGGTAACTCAGAGTCGTCCGTCGGAGTCAAAACAATAGACAGCACGAAAGTCAAAGGAAGGAAGGTTACACACAAGGAGATAGCAATACGAAATTTTCGATAATATAATATTTCATCTACGACTGCCTGTTCTCCGATTCTCCACTTAATTAATTTTACGGTAACGCGGCGTGGGCCCCACGTTGGGCGCCAAAATTTGCAACGTAGCTTTCCCTCGGGAACGCCAGGTCCGAGGGGGCTACGCTCAATTAAACGGGAATTTCTATATATGCGGTAACGAGTAACGCTTTTCCAATTAGATGCGATAGTTTATTCGACGTTAATCTCAATATTTCTCGAGAATGCTCTCGATACGGTATCAGCTGCTTGCATACGGTATCCCCCACTCGCTCGAGACTAGCTCTCGAGGCGAGAACGGTAACTCATAGACGGTATCCCCCAAATATCGGGCGAGATTGCTCTCGACTCGATAGCGGTATCTTGTAGACGGTATCCCCCAATATCGATCGAGGTTGCCCTCGATACGATAGCGGTAGCTTGCAAGAACGGTAACTTCCCAATACGCTAAATTGTTGGGCGCCAGGCGCGACTTCTCGCGCCACACAATAATCGACTATAATACGGTAACCAACTGGAAAGCGTCACAAGTGCCGGTAGCTCTTTCTCTCGAGACGATAGAGTGGCGTGGTTCTTAATAAATCGGAAAACGTGGAAAAGTCGGATCGAGGCAGGTCGTATAAAGATTCGGTACTCACTTATTTAACAACAAAAGAATATTTTATATTTCTCTACTGAAAACGGTAACAAGGCTGCAAGGAGCTTACTCAATGCGTCTGTATACAATTAATGCACGAATTTTACTGTGATAGAGACAAAAACTCATTAGAGACACAACAAGGTGGAAAAGACAAAATTGATAATACGCGGCGGGAGGCCGGCGAGGCTCTCCGCTCGCACAAAGACAAAATCAATAATGGCGGAAACAAGTCGCGGTAACAATGATTCTAATCCTATGACTGTCGGCTCCGGCGTAGTCCGAGAGGGACGTACTCGCGGTATCAATTCTTCGGGGCCGGTCGGTCCGAGCCCTCGTGCGGCCACAAAACTCTACTCTTTACTTCGAGTTACGTTACACAACAAATATCACTAACTATATCGGATTCGGATCGCCGCAATCACCAGCGGAAACGGTATCCGGTATCCGGTCCCGCACGAGGGTTGACCGCCTTTTCCGAATCTTACTTAATCGATGGCTGCCGAGTGCTGGCCTTACAATAATGAACGGAGTCCTGGTCCCTGAAGTCTTCGGTAGCGATTTCGGTATCTGAGGCTCGTCCTTTGCCAAGTACGCACAGTCACGGCTTGCCGAACAGTGAGGAGCCCCGGTCCCGCGCCGGCCGGCTCGAGCCGCCGCGCATGCGCGTGCTTCGATTTTCGGTCGATCCGCACGCCTCGATCCCATGCTGCGCCGCATCGCCTATCCACTTGCCTCGTGGTCCGTGCGTGGCGACTTCCGCCGGGGAGAGTGTTATGGCTCTGCCATTTTCGGTTGGCCCGGCTGGCCATGCCGTGGCCGAACCGATCTACGTGGCGGCGGATGACAGCTTGACGGTCGCTCCCCCGGTTTGCAGCCCGGTGGCGTGCCCTCGGCGTGATTCCTCTCATGAATCTTTCCGGCTGCTATGCGGTATCGTTTTTGCCACGGTATCTTCAGGGCGGCGGTATCCAGGCGGCTCAGGGCGGTAATAATCAGCCGGGCTCGGTGCACGGCTCGGCGGGGAAACTCTGCGCGGGGCACCCCTCCTCCTGTCGACTGCTCGCGATACTTTTTCCCCCGATGGCTGCTCCTCCTCCGTTAGTGGTACAACCAAAATTAAGCCCTCACTCGGCGCCTCAGTCCTAAATACCCTAATTAATCTGATACGGTAACGCGGAAACTAGAAAAGAAAGAAATAAACGTAAAACAAAGTCACGTCCCCCTCGTCTCAGCGAGGAGGAGCCCCAAATCGACCCCCTCGGTCGAGCTTACGCCCTTGTGACGAACGCGACCGGACGCGTTACGTCACAGAGTTTAACATTTAATAATTAAAAAATTTTTGCAAATATCACAAAATGGTAGAAGATTTTTTTGTTCATCTCGATCCTTTCTACCTCTTTACGAGCATTGACACTCTGTATATATTTATTGTCTAGAATATATTAATATAAAAACTTATATATATTGTTGCACGCGTCGCTCGGTATGATTTTAGATATGTGATTATCGGTTAAGAATCATAAATGTAAATGCACGATTCCCATGAAGCTCACATGATGTATATATTTGGAACAATTCAAATCCTAGACAACTAGCGGAACAAATATATGCAAGACATGGGAGAGATACATTCTGTTTGCTTGGTATGTATAATATATCTATACACCTTTTTATTTCATTCAAATGCGTTTTCATACGTACGCTTTAAACTCTCATATAATATCATACAATTTGCAGGTGACTCAGGATACCCTTTACGACCATGGCTGCTAACACCTATTGCTAACGTACAACCAATGATCCCAGAAGCTCGACATAATGAACGACAAATGTCTTGCCGTTCGTTAATTGAAAGGTGTAACGGCCTTTTAAAAATGAGATTTCGTTGTTGCTTAAAGCATCGAGTGTTACACTATTCTCCAATAGTCGCATCGAAAATAATAAACACCTGTGTCATTCTCCATAATATGTGTATAGCGCATAATATTCCAGATCTGTTACCAGAGGAAGGAGACGATTTATTAGATTTTGGAATGTATGATGATGCTGATATTATTCCAGAAATAAGAAATGGACGTAGAGTAAATCCGGATTTAGCAGCGGCCCGATTAATACAAAATCAAATAGTTAGAAACTATTTTATTTGACCTATATAATATACTTAATCATTCTTTTTTGAGACCGCGCCATAAACAGACCTCAGCGTGCTCGATAAGAAATACATTTTTTATAAATAAGAAAATGTATCGTAATAGATTTTTATGTACAAATCAAGATTAAATATTTATTTTTTAACAATCGTTTGTTTATTATTAATCAACTTATTTTGTATATTATTTGAAATTATTCTTTTGTATCGCTGTGTGTAGGTATTAAATATAATCCATATAAAAGTAATTACAACGTAAACATGTACTCTTTCGTTTTTATAAATATTTATTTATTACCTATGTGGTTTTTGATAAGTACTTTGGTAGATTTTCGTACATAATTTGTATACAAATTATCACAATAGGGAGACGTCCCTTACTTACAAATAAAAGTATCGGTTAGTGACAAATTGCACGTTTTGTGAAATAAAATCAGTTATATGAATAAATATAAAAATAGTACTTATATTATTACATTGAGTAAATTTCTACCAGGGTTCAAATCATGTCAAAGTCGGGCCAATTAGCCAATGGCCATGCTGATCACAACGGAAATTAGGTTACTTCCGTTGTAACCAGCCTAACTATTGGCTAATTGGCCTGACTCTAACCCAATTTAAACTCTCGGCGGAAACTTATCATGTATAAAATATAAAATTTTAAATATAACAAACAAAAACATTTCTTTATAAGTAATAATACTTTTGAAGCTAAAAAAAAGTTTAAATATAAAACTAAAACTTATAAAAATATATAATCACATTTTTCAGTTCTGTTACATATTTCTCTGCAATTTTGTTATTCGCTTTTGAGCTTTGCTTGAATATACAATGTAATAAAAACATTGTTTTAGAGATAAAGGGCTGCGCACAATATAAGAAATGAGTAACAGAAAATAGAAAACAGAGAACAGCAAGTAAGAAGAAGAAAGAGAGAAGCCGCTTTCTTCTTTCTCTTTCTTACTTGCTATTCCCTGTTCTCTATTTCCTGTTCCTTATTTTTTCTATTGCGCGCAGCTCCTAAATACTCTTAAAACTAAAAAAGAAGTTAAAAAAACTAAAACTTATACATAATCACATTATTTTGCAGTTATCTGTTGCACATTTCTCTGCAACTGTTGCCATTCGTTCGTGAGCTTTGGCCATCCTTTTTTTACATCGTAAGACCTCTTCGTAATATTTTTTCTTTAAAAGATATGTGTTTTCTGCAGCTTTGGCTATAATATGTGTGGAATCTTTTACTACTTTTATCTTTTGCCTTGAAGATGAATGTTTTGACTTTGTAAGCAAAGATGGATCGTAATTTTCGAAATTCTCATTCTTATAATTAATATTTAATTTTTCGGTGGTTGCCTGTGTAGCAGAAGTAGCCTGTGTAGCTTCATAAGCTTGAATGGCATTATAGTCGTCATCAAGGAATTCTATTTCTTCTGTTCCAGACAATGACGAGTCATTCAACTCATCCTGTAAATATAAATAGTAATTCATAATTCTAATGGTTAAAAGCAAATATGCATTGTAAAAAATTTTAATTACAAACCTCTACGCCAAAAATCATGTCTGTACATGACTCCAAAACATCTGTATGGCCCTTACTTAATGACGATGGAATTAATTCTAATACTTGTTCTTCACTTGGTGTAAGAACTGCACTATATTGTGTCCCACCTCCAGTTTTATGTCGTTCCGTATTTATTTCTGCTTGCTTCGTTTTACTGCGAGAGCGATAATCTTGCCAGCACTAGAAAATAAATTGTATTTTGTTATAAATTAATTTCCGGAATTATTTAATGATTAGTAAATATTCTACAAATTATAAAAAAATTAGTACATAATTATTGTAATTACCTTGCGCCATAATTTCCAATTTTTCTCGGCTCTGTTGCAAGCATTCAAAATTTCAGTCACGTCTTGCCATAACTTTGCAGCATTATCGTATATAAAAGTTTTAGAAAACTTTCCCGATACTAATTGTGGATGAACTTTCATAAATTCAATGAGCAAAGATTTTTGCTCTTCGGTTATATTACCACTTCTTTTCTTTTTATCCATGTTGTGAGACATATGTCGACATATGTAGAGCAATGAGCAGAGATTATATTTATAAGTACCAAATATTTACAAGTACCAAGTATTAGTTAGGTTAGGTTAGTATTTGCGCTATTGCCAAATCTAATTTGTGTTCGTAAGGAAGCGTATGCGCACGATTCTCATTTCAGTTTCGAGTATACGAATCTTCCGTTCGAGAATAGCAATCAATGAGCGTATTCGCATCTTTGATCGGTCGAATCGTGCGTATGCGCAAATTTGCGAGTGATTCAAGAATATCGTCCCTGATCGTTTACGTTGGTCGGACGCCTATTCGTTGTAAGAATTGGACTTACATATTGCCTTAAGGTGTGTTCACAGGAGTCACTTAGTTGTATAGTCTCTTCTTCCTGTTCCAGGATGATCTCGTTCAGTGGACTGTTTGAGTGTGTTTTTCTGCTACTGGTTGGTCCGCTCACTTTCTTCGATTTCCCTTCTTCGGTCCGGGTCGCGTTTAATTGTTTTTCGATCCGTAACATTTCGATCTTGGATCTAGTTTTACCCCAGCGTTCTAGCTTCTTTTTAGGACTAGCCGGGTTTCGTAGAAGGTTTGCGAGTTCTTTTCTGGAGTTTCTCGCAATCAACAAGATTGGCTCGTTCATCTCGAGTATCATGGCTTCCACGTTTATCTCTCTAGAGAAAATTTTTGTGTGGACTGTCACTGCTTTAATTTTCGTCCACTTTTCTCGCTTGAGGTAAGCGGGAATGTTCACTGACTCGGTTGTTTTGGCCAAACATTTGTTGTTTCTCTCTTCGATTAGCTTGACTGCTCCACTGGTGATCACATTAAACTCCCCTCTGGTGTCCATGGTCACTTTGATATCTTGACCCTCGACTTTGGCGTAGATCCATCCCGTTGGTATCTGACCTGTCAGCAGTTTTTTTATTCGGGAGATGTGCTTCATCCCTTTCTCGCTGATTGGTTGCTTCAGTCGTCGCTTCAGGTGTCGTGGAATATCGGAAGTTTGCGTCTCGTGGATGTCATTGTTTGAACTATTTAATGACAGTCGTTCGCTCGTGTTATCTTGACGTAACTCGTCAATATAACTATCGATTTGTCGATTACTAATCTTTCTTTTATTTTCAGGTACAGTTAGCATGTTTATGCACCTTACTTCTTTTTCTTTATTTCTAATCTTTTTTCTTTCTTTTTCAGGTTTGCGGCTTCCAGTAGGTTTCTTCGTGGGATTTACCAATGCGTTTATCTGCACCGGATCCATCATACGCGCTTCCCTGTGCGGCTTCAATTGCTTGGAATTATACACGCCGACAGCGTTATCGTCGCCGTCAACGATCAGGTATGGGTTATCACGTATGATCTGACCCACTTTGTACGGGCCGTCGTAAACCAGGTGAATTTTCTTAGTTAACCTCCTGCTGGCGTCACTCCTTCTATGGAGCTTGACCCATACTGAATCGCCGACTTCAAGTGGTTTGGCTTCTTCGGATTTATGCGCTTGCACCTTTCTGAGCCTCGAGCGTCTCTTCAGAACCTCCGCTGCCCTTTCGATCGATGCTTGGAGTTTTTCTTCCGTCGTTCTCTCGTCCTCTTCCTCTTGCGGCTGCAAAAGATCGTCGAGGTGCAGTCTTGTTGGCCCCGATGTAGGTCGACTGGCTTGAATCCCGTACTCGAATGCGTCGTGCAGTTTATGGTATCCTCAGCCCTCTTGATAATTCGGTCCCACCTGACTTGGCGGTCATAGGCGTAAACCCTTATTATGCGACCCAGCTCGCGCATAACCCTCTCAACCGGATTTGAGGGTTATATGGGCTTGTTTTGCGCACTGTGAGCCCCATATCCGTCGCGAACTCGCGCCATCGGTTAGTGATAAATTGACCGGCATTATCTGTTAATATTTCGTCCGGAATTCCGATTTCGTTAAACGCTTCGAGTTGCAACGTGTCGATTATGGTCTCTAGCTTTTGGTTTTTAATCGTATATAATTTCATTAGTTTCGAAAATTGGTCTAACAAAACCAACACGTATCTGTTCCCCTTTACCGTTTGGGGTGAAGGTCCGAATAGATCTAAAGCGATTACCCGGTCGCTCCGGCAGGTAATACTGCACTCCCCTTGTTGCGCGTGTGCTATACTTAGTCGCTTGGCATGTGTGACAGGATGCAACCACGTCGCGGGTCAGCTTGTCAATATTACTGATTGAGAATAGTCGCTTCGAACAATTTGTCTTATCTGTCCCAAAGTGTAATAAGTAGCTGTGCACCTTTTGCACTAGGCGCCACCTGATACAGTCCGGGACTGCGATTCTCTCACCCTCGCCGGTTTTCACGCGTATTAGGTCGTTTCGGATTTTATATTTCTCAGGTTCGCTCGCAAGCTTTTCCTGTAACTGTAAGTCTTCGGATTGCGCATGTTTAATAAATTCTACCCATTCGCTGGTCTCGCTATCGTCGTTCGGAACGCGTATTGCAGCGATGACTTTAGTCAATTCCGCCTTTTTTACGTAGCCGTTCTGGACGTTGTTTCGCGACAGGGTGTCTGCCGTCACGTTCTCTTTACCCGGCACGTGGCAGATTTCAAGGTCGAATTCATTAAGAAACGATATTCAGCGCGATATTCGGCTGCTATCGTTTGCGCATGAGGTCACGAATTTCAGTGCGCGGTGATCCGTATGGACGCGAATCTTACGCCCGAGTAGGGTGGTATGCCACTTTTTTAACGCCCATACGAGCGCTAGGCATTCAATCTCGGTTACGGTATAATTAAGTTCTGCGCCCTTGAGTGATCGACTCGCGTATGCTATCGTGTACCTAATGTCGGGCTCTTCGTCGCTGTACTGATACAAACGAGTTTCAAGTCCATATTTCGACGCGTCAACAAAAATTCCGAACTTTTTATTGGGCCTTATTACGAATAATTTTTCTGCCTCGTCAAACGCGCGCTTTATTTCGTTGAACGCACGCTGTTCGACCTCGGTCCAGGCAAACTTGACCTGTTTTCTTAAGAGATTTTCGAGAGGCTTTGCTAGGTTTGCGAGACCCTTTATGAAACGGCGGTCCCAATTGACCAAGCCCAGGAAGGCTTGTACCGCTTTCTTGTTTCGTGGACGCTCGAAATTTTTGATGGCCGTCTTTGTGTCCTCGTTCATTTCGGCCGTGATTTGGTCAAACGTGTGACCCAAGAACTTAATCTCCGGCTTCATGAACTCACATTTCGAAACGTTGAGACGGAAACCGACTTTCTGAAGTCGTTCTAATACGTATTTTAAATGGAAGAGATGTTCCTCCCACGTTTCGGACGCGATCAGTATATCGTCTAGATAAACGATCGTAAACGGATCGCACTCATCGCCCAGTGCTTTCCTAATCGCACGCGTAAATGACGCGCCTGCTGTCTTTAGACCGAACGGCATTCGGGTAAATACATAGGTCTGGTTGTCGAACATGAATCCAGTGTATTTTTTTGGATTCAGGTTCGAGTGGAATCTGCCAAAACGCCTTGGCAACGTCGAGAGTTGTGAAAAATTTGCGGCTTCCTATGCGCCTGAACACCTCATCTATACTAGGCGGTTGGTCGTGGTCATTCGTCATTAGCTTGTTTAGTTGCCTCGCGTCGAGACAAAGCCTGATCTCACCCGACCTTTTTACAACCGCTACGAGAGAGTTCACGTACTGGGTCGCCGATCTCTCTATTATGCCGTCGCGTTCTAGTTCGCGTATGTGCTTTCTTACTTGCTCACGGTGAGCATCGGCAATGGGGTACAGTTTTGACTTGTACGGCTTATCGCATTTCATTTCGATTTTGTGCCGATAGTGCGTAACCTTACCGATATTTTCGCGAAACAGATCTTGAAATTTTTCGAGAGTTTTATTCAATAAAATCTCTGCTTCTTTCGCGTCTAACGCGTTTATAACTTTGTGCGTTGTCGCGTTTTCCTTTGTAAATTTTACCGCGAAATTTTCCTCGTGACATTCGAGTATCGCGGCTTGTTCCTGCAAGAAATCCATACCAAGGATCATCTCGTAGGACAAGTTTTTCACGACGTAGAATTCGTGCATGAATTCCATTTTTCCGATTGTAAAATCAAATTGAACTTTGTTTGCGATGGGTTGCCCTTTATCATTAAAGGCACCGCGTAGTAGGAATTTACGAATCGGTATGATTTTTATTGGCACAGCTTCCGAATTCAGCTTGTCGAACAAGTCTTTCGTAACGGCCGATACCTGTACCCCAGTGTCGACTAGAGCTTTTACACGGACGCCTCGCGTTAGCACTTGCACGTATGGCGTGGCTTTTACGCAGCCCGCACTCTGGTCTTGAAAAGACACATCGTCGATATCGCTCATTATCTCACGAGTCCGAATAATAGCCAAACTCTTGTCGCTGGTTTCGCCGTTGGTTTTTTCCCGATCGCTTTCTTTGTCTGAGTTCTTAACGATCGATTTTATAACCGCTAAATTTTTTCGAGGTTTCATGCCTTTTTTCAACGCAGATTTGGGTTTTTCCGCTGACTTTCTTTGTTTATTAGCCGCGTATTCCCGTTTCGATTTTTCCGCGTATTTCCTGTCGTATGGCACTAACTCGCGCCCTATCGCCTCGTCCTCGTCTGAGTCGGATCGATTCGATAGTTCGGGCTTTATTTGTTTTTTCGGTTTGTCCTTGGAATAGGACCACGCGCTTTGTTTACGTTCCGCGTCGTCGCTGGCTCGGCGCGCGTCTCGCGATCTCGCAACACGTTTCTCGGTCGAATCGTCTTTAGTTTCGCGACGTTTGTTTACTTCGGCCGACGGTTGTCGAGGTGCGATCGCTCGCTTGGCAACAGTCGTTGTTTCTGACGCAATGTTTTTTCGAGATTTATCGCTCGCTTCTAATTTTTTCGCGCGGCTCCTTTCGTAGTCGAGCTCGTCTAATAATTTCACGAACTCTTCTACGTCCTTGACCGTCGATGGACAAACTTCCCTCGCTATTTCTTTTCCGAAGTGCCGTTTTAAATTTCGTACGCTTTCCAGCTCGGACATGGGTGAATTCAGATATTTCGCCTGCTTTGCAAGGTTTAGCGCGTATTCCGACATTGATTTATTGACGGATTGTTTATATACGTTCGTGTATATTTCCTCGCGAAAACGAGCTTGTTGTTCCTCCCCCCAATAATACTCGATGAACTTTTCCTTTGCCTCGCGTATGTCGCTTGGTTCTCGTACGTCGAACCAGTTTGACGCTGTTCCGCGCATGCATTTGGCAAAGAAATAAAGTTGTTCAGATTCGCTAATCCGTTCGTACGTCGCGATCTTCTCGAATCGTTTCACGAACTTCATAGGATTTTGGGAGTCCGACTTCCCGTAAAACTTTGAGTCTTCGTACGGGCTCTTCAGCTATCCTCCCTACGGTAAACGCGCTTGTATTAGACTATTTCCGTCGCGGACTGTCGACTTGCGCGCCGGTGCGCTTGCTAATTCCGGCGTTGGAGAACGATCGATACGCTCTCCGTCGGATTCTTTACGCCACCGTTGTTCGCGTGCTTCTAGTGTCTCGAGCCGTTGTCGTACTTCAGCCATTAACAATACGAGTTCATCGCCTTTCGCAGAACTACTCTCATCCTTGCGTGCCATCTCGCTCTCTTCGAGGCGTTTACGCAGGATTTTGTTCTGTTCGACTAATGAAACCATGTCCGCGGACGTTGCTTCGCTCGCGCTTTCCGTCGCGGTTTTGGCCTTGGACCTCGTAATACGCTCTTCGCTCGACTTCTTTTTGGGAAAGTGTTGGACTCTCGGTTTCGTGTAGTCGGGAATTACGTTAACGTCGGTTTCGCTCTCTTTACTCATTTTGATTCGCTCTGTGTCTATTCTCGCTTCGGAATATCCCGGTATTAATCGCGTAGAAATTTTCGTTTCGGAAACCTTTCTAATGCTAACACGCAAATCACAACGTATTCTCGACGAACTGTTTTTGCACTCGCGGTTCGTATACTCGAGTTAGTTGCGTCCTGTCACGGTCGCCATTTAAGAGTAATCGAAACTTAATCGCGTTTGCGGGAAAGTTAGGAAACTCCTTTTGTTTTACGTTACGCTCTTCGCGTCTGGTTACACGTGCGGAACTAGGCTTGAGCGTCGGGTTAACAACGCATCGGACTTCGAATCTGAATTTACAGGCCCAGATTTACGCGTGGGCAGGCCCCTATCTACTGTGACCGGATAACCGATAGGCACGAGTCGAGATCTGAATAAATGGGAACTCACCAATTGACTTCACGCAGGTCGTCACAGTCGCCAGCTTCTTTATCACCTCCAAGAGGCAAGGTTTCGCCTTCCAGGGTTGTCGCTCAGCTCTGCTGCGCTGGAAGCTCGACGTTGTTAAATGTGCCGGAAGAACGAACAACACAAATGGAACGCCTTCTCGTGCCGTCGCACAACACACAACGCTGTTTTCGAGATTATCACTAATCACTCCTTTTTCTGTTTCAGGTGCTGCCGTCAACGTCAGGATGTCCTCCCAGGTCGCCGTTGGTCCCACGGGAACTTCGCCAGGTAAGTGTTTTTTAGAGGATATTTTACCCGTGGTCTCGTTGTTTTTAACAGGACTGCTTTTGCTCAGCTCGCCAGGAATCCGTCTCGTCTTAGGAAACAGTCACACAGGAAACTTAGGGTGAATGAATAACTCAACACTGTCGTTTTGTATAACAATAACAAAACAGTCGGTTTATTCAATAGTGATGTGATTACATCGCATCTGTGTCACAAATGTCCCGAACGCGTCGCTTCTTCACAGTCGTGTAAACGCGCTTGTTAATTCGGGGATTTGTTAGGCCTACTCGCATTTGGCCTTTGCGAATTTATTACGCGGCACTCGCAAACACAATTCCGCAGAACTCGCGCTGGTTCTCTGTCGCCGTCTCGCATCGGCGGGAACGCCCCTGTCTGACGCGCGGGAAACTCGTATTACTAATAGCCGTGGTGTTGTCGTTTAGATGTCAGACGCGCGAAAGCTCTTGAGAGCTCTCAGCGCGCGTCTTTATACTCGGGAAAGGGACGTTGTCCCCTCCCGTCGGGATCCGCTAATCGCACGCAACTCCGCACGCGCCGCTGCCGGGAGCGCTTGGGCTTCCCCCTCCCGTCGGGTTGCGCCAACCACGCGTGGCGTCGGTTTCCCCCGGTCGCGGGACTTTGTCGTAGCCCCCACTCCATGTTGCTTGGCGGCTTCTCGTGCGCGGTGGTGTTGCGCTGTGGGCATCTCCTTGGTCTGCCTCACTCCCGTCGTTGCGCCCAATGGCCGACGTGTTCCTGGGGTGTAGCATGTTGCCGAGATTGTCCCCTCCTGCTTGGCGTGTTCCCCCGCTACTTTAGAGAGATTGCACTTAAAGGTGCATTTTTCGGTGTGGATTGCACTTAAAGTGCAATCCATACTTATTACAGATTTATATGTTATTCGAGGCTTGTTGAAGCCACGATACAAGATAATGCATGAAATAGGCATATGAGATTAGGAATGTTGCATTGAGCCTTAAAATAATGACGTTTAAGAGAAAATAATGGTGGCACACAAGCTGTGCTTCTATCATGTCAGAATGACAAGTTTCTGTCATGCAATAAAAAATAAAGGTAATAGGGCTCATTAAAATCTTTGTGTATATCTAACTTAGAAAACATAGAATAATGACAAGAATAATTAATAATAGTATAATGACTAAGGTAAGTAAGACCATTATGATTAAATACAACATTCCTAAGACCTAGGTTATAAAATATATTTTTGAAAGATTATTTAAGCACACAATATAATGCTAGTTAGATTAATATATATTTTTATAAGCAAAACAAAGGTAGTGTGAGCGCGTTTGATTCTAACTTAAAATAAGGGTTGACACGCATAAATAAGATTAATATATATTTTTATTAGAAAACTAAGGGACTGTGGACGCGCGTTATGGGTAACTTAAAATTAATGGTTAACGCGCGGAAACTAAAAGGTAAATTTTTTACACGCGCTATTTGCTCGGGCGCGCTAGGGGTTTGGGGTTTGCTGCTGTCCACCGTCTTCCTCGCCCGTGGGTTGTTGTGCGCGTTTTAGGACGACGCTGACCACGGTTTTCGCCTGGGCCCCCTTCTTTTCGGATGCCGTTGTCATCAGTTCTACTGCCGTACCTTCCCCGTGTCCTTCGGTGATGTCGATGGCCTGGGGTGCTGGCTGACCCTGGGGGGCGGTTTCAAGATTAGGTTGTAACCGTTTACGTGCGCTGGAGAAACGCTCGCTATGGAATAAAACGAATTCAAACCTTTTCGTTGCACGCTGCTCGCGTCTCTTGGTCGCCAGCTCCTTTCACCTTCAAGAAGCAAGGATTTTCACTTATTCTAATTCTCTCTTATTTCCAGATGTTGCCGCTGCTGCCGTCGGATCGCCGTGGACTGCCCGGGTCGTCGCTGCTCTCAGGATACCACCAGGTAAGTATATTCCTTTCTAAGTAACTTTTATTTTCTCGATTTAACAATCGCACTTTATTTTCAGGTTATTCGTATTTGTCGCACAGGATCGCATGCAAAAACGAAGCAGGAATCTTCAATCTCAAACACTGTCTTTGTATTCTTGGTGTAACACTTAATAAACTTTATTTTAAATCAAACGTGTCATGTAATTAACAAGTTCCCGTACGCGATGCTTCCTTCACATACGAGTACGCACTGCCTCCTCTCTTTCTCTCCTTTCACAAACAAGAATCACACATTCCCGTACGCAATGCTCTCAATAAACAAAAAGTTGTCTTAAAGCGCTCATTAAGTTAACTTTTATATGATGAAAGATGTCTTTCAGGATATCTAAAAGATGTCTTTTAGTATTACTAAAAGATGTCCAATGTCCATCCAAAAAGTCGTCTTTTAGACATCCAAAAAGTTGTCTTTTAGACATCTTAAAGAGCACTTTTGATCTTTATAACCTCTTATGGAAGTTATCTAAAAGTCAACATTAAGAGAACTAAAAAGATATCTTTAGGTGGTCCGATATAGGGTTATGTAACCCTAATGATTATAATCGTAACACATTACATACGCAGTAATAATAAGTTAGAATAAATACAATTTTTCTTTAAAAGTGTAACGGGCCGTATTTCCCACGCGGGCTTAGTCTGCTAAAATCGGGTGTGAGAAGGTCCCTGAGACAATAGACGCAGTTTTCTTTCGAAATAAAGAGTAGTTATGTATTTTGATACTTCGTAATTATGTACAGATTATTTACAGTCGTTGATGTGTCGGTGAGTCGTATGACGGAAGGTGCTATTTACAAGTGTGGTGTGTGTGTGTGTGTGTGTGTGTGGTTGTGTATGTGAGTTTTCGCGTCGCGGGCAAAACAGCTGTTTTGCTGTCGCGTGCGTAGTTCGCTTGGTGATGATCGCGGTACGCGGTGACGGGCCGGCGGGCAATGCCCTGGCGCGCGAAACGGCGTTTCGTGGCGCGGTGAGGCGAGCGGTACGGCGGGCGGTAACTGCCGATGCCTCGAGACCAGTGATGCGCGGTGTGCGGCGTGAAGCGCGGGGTGTTTACGCCGCGCGATGATTTCTCGGAGATTTTGAGGAAACGCCGGTCGATCTCGAGATCTCTCGAGGGAGGCGGAGAACTCTCCACCCCCGTTGTGTTCGAGCCGGATGATCGGGCGACTAAGGAAAGTCCGTAGCCGAGAACTCTCGGCGAAGGCGGAGTACGCTCTACCCTCTGCTACGGAGACGACTAGGATCTGGAGTGCGAGCGATACCGAGAGCTCTCGGTTAAGGCGGAGAACACTCTACCCTATTTGCCGGTCGCAGGAAGCTTCTCAGGATTGTACTCTGGTCGGGATCGGAATCCAGTGTAGGGTCGGAGCGAGAAGTGTCGCAGCCTCCACCGGAGCGGCTTTTTATACCCGCTCGGGTGGAGGATCGGGGATCTTCGCGGATCTTCGGGTTTCCCCGCACTTGCTCCTCCCTCGTGGAGGTTGGGAGCGTGCGGGGAAATACGCGGAGCGGAGACGATGTCTCGTCTCGACGCTTTTAATGCGGACGATTAGGACGGGCCGGTGCCCGTTTGTGCGGTCCGGCGGATGTTCGGCCGGACCGCGCGCGGTCGGTGATGCCGGCGGACAGGAGGTTCGTTACAAAAGAATTAAAATATTATTTAAATACATTTCTTTTAAAGAAAAAATGTATTTATTCTAATTTATTATTACTGCGTATGTAATCTATTACGATTATAATATATTTATATTTAATTATAAATATATATGCATGGTAATAAATTTCATAGTATATGGTAAATTTTTATTTAACAAAATTCATTATTTTTTATTATTACCAAGTTTCATTACAAGTTTGTATAAGCTAGTTTATATCTCTTACAAGTTTATATATATATATTAATTAAAGTAAAATATTCTTGTACATATAAAACATTAAAAATCTCATAAAATATCAAAAATTCAAAAATATTAAAAATAAAGTAATATAAAATCATATATAACATTAAATATGAATAGTCATTAATATTGAGTACATCCAGATTTATGATCGCTCATTAAGCGGCTAGTAACAATTGAAGGTGGCTGGTTCTTATTGATAAATAAGTAATTATTTATAAATAAGTAATAAAGGTATATCTTTGAAGGTATAATCCAATAAATCACCTTCAATTGCTACTTACAGCCGCTCAGTAAGCGATTACGCTTTTGCATGTATACTCAATATTTACTATGTCTAGTAATACATTACAAAAATATCACATTTAGAAAATTATAAGCGTATTACAAACAAAATAACTTTGTCAAAAATTTAAAACAGTAACTATTTTAATAAAACAGTAAATATTTTAATAAAAAACAACTTTGGTTTTATTGTTGCTCATGTTCCTTTTCCCATCGCGCGTGTTTATTTCTGAGTTTTATCCGATCACCATATTTTTGCAGCCAAAGTTGCATTCGTTTTCTCACTACATCATCCGTAGTAGAAAACTTTTTGGTGATATAAGCTAAAAAGAAATAATATAAATTAATGTTAATTTATTATCTACACACGCGCGTGTACAAAATTAACTTTAGAATGATATATCTATATTTTTTAACTATTAACGTTTTACTGGGTTAAAAATGTGTCCTATTGATTCCCAAACGTAATATGTATTGAAGAGATAAACTAAAATCATTATTATGCTACATGAATTTCTTTGTCTTTTCATGGCGAAGACGATGATGTAATCGGTAACAATATTAATTATTATTAAATATGTGAAAAAATAATTTAAACAAAATAAAGTTAGAAAAAATCGCAAAAATTACTTCTTTTCAAATTCGCGTTAAACAACAAAATTACCCCGGTAAGCCATTCTAGGGTTAAGAAATTTTTTAAAAATTAAAGGTAACTTACCCGTGGGTTGAGTGCCTAGCGGGCGCGTCTCCGGGTGGCGGATAGGAGGAAGCCCGGGTGGGAAACCTCGGTCCGGGCCTAAACCCCCGCGTGCTGGGGTGGACCGCCCGGGTAGTAACGGTTATAACCTGCCCCGGCGGGCGTAAAACCCCGCCCAGGGGGGGGAAAAGCCGATACCGCGGACCAACTCGACCCAAGCCAAGCTGGAAGCTATCGTGGCGAGGGCTGCGTGGCACTGGGGGAGCAGTGTCTTGAACGATGCCTCTGGGGAACCAGGCGAAACCCCAGAGTATTTAGCCTTACCCACGCATGCGGGGCTCTGCGTGGGTGGACCGTATGTTTCCCTAGCTGCTCGTGGGAACAAAATGGAGATGGAAAAATTAAAACTTTTAAAACTCACTGAAGACACCCTGATGGAGGCTTCGCCCGAAGACTCTGGAAGGGTGGAAGAAGCGGGATCGGGAGCCGAACGGACCTCTGTGGGCACGGGAAGCACCGAGACTGCGGAGGGAGGGGTGGTTTCGAGTGCTGAGCGGGCCCCTAGGGGCACGGGAGGCACCGAAGCCGCAACGGACGAACCGGCGAAGGAAGAGGATCTTTGCAAAAAGAAACTCTCCGGAGCCGCGAAGAGGAGGAGGGCTCGGGAGCGGAAGGGGGGGGTTCGGGACCAGGCTCAAGCCGGGACTGGGACTGGGCCCTCGCCGGCTGTTCCGGGGACCTCTTCTTCCTCGTCCTCGACTATCCCCCAGACGCCGATTGGGGGGCCTCCGGGGAAGTCCGGCAATAAACGCCGGAAGGACCCCGATGGGACCCCGCAGTCGGCAGAAGGGGCGAAAAAGAAGCAGAGGGTCCAGGGGACCCATGCTTACGTTGACGCCGCGGACCCTCTGACGAGGGTGATTGTCGAGGAGGGGTACCCGGATGCTGCGATGACTGCTGAGCAGCTGTCGCAGCTGAGGGGTGCGGTCTTCAAGGAGATCCAGGGGATCCGAGAGGATACCCTGCCCAGATTTGACAGCACCACTCTGAGAGGGGGGGCTGCGGTGGTGAGGTGCGCGGATGCGGAGTCTTTGAAATGGCTCGAGAGCCGAATCGGGGGCATCGTGCCGTGGGAGGGCGCCAAGCTTGGGGTGGCGGGACTGGAGGTGCTGCAAAAGCAGTACAGGGCTGCGGTGTGGGTCCCGGGATCTCTCGTGGGCGCGGCTGCGGTCCTGGGGCTGCTGGAGCGGCAGAATCCGGGGATCGTTACCTCAGGCTGGCGTGTCTATGCTGAGAATGTGGGGGCTACCTGCGAGGGTAGAAACTTCATTCTCGGCATCCCCCAGTCCAGCGTCAACAAGCTTAAGGCGCTGGACTTTAGGCCCCATCTCGGGATGGACCGGGTCACTTTTAGAGTGACCGGTCCATCCCAGGAGGGAGCGGGAAAGGGTAGGGAGGGGCCCGATCCAAAGGTCTCGTCTTCGTAGTGGGCCTGACCGGGGTGGTCTTCACCCAAATCAACTTGCACCACAGCAAAGGAGCCTCGGCCGTTCTTACCAGGCGCCAAGCTGGGGTGCACACAGCCATATCACTAATACAAGAACCTTGGCTGGTCCGAGGCTGTATTAGGGGTCTAGCGGGGTGCGGTAGGCTGTTTAGGTCACCGCAAGAGGATCGGCCTAGGGCCTGTGTGGCCGTCAAAGGGCTGGAGAGCCAGCTATTGCCAGATTTCTGTTCCAGGGACCTGGTAGCAGTCGTGATAGAGGACACCAGCAGGACCGGGATCAAGACAAGGATGGTAGTGGCGTCGGGCTACTTTTCACACGAAGAGGACGATCCGCTGCCATCAGACCGGGCTGTACGACTGGTGGAGTTCTGCCAAAAGGAGCAACTCCCCCTTATATTGGGGTGCGATGCGAACGCGCACCACACGGTGTGGGGGAGCACGGACACCAACAGGAGAGGCGAAAAGCTGTTGGAGTTTCTGGTGTCCACAGACCTAGAGATTCTCAACAGAGGCAAGGAGCCTACCTTCGTCACGGCAGTGAGAAGGGAGGTTCTGGACCTAACTATCTGTTCAAGACAGATAGCGCGGGAGGTGACCGGCTGGAGGGTCTCTGACGAGCCCTCATTGTCGGATCACAGACAGATCACCTTCAGGTTGGCTAAAGTGCAAGCGAAGGTAAGAACAGTGAGGGACCCGAGGAAGACGGACTGGGACTCGTTTCGAGAGGACCTGGCTGTCGGTCTTAAGGAGTTTCCCAAAAGACATGGGACCCCTCAAGAGATCGAGCTGTGCGTCGAGCATCTGCAGAGGGCTCTCGTCGGCAGCTTTGAGAACAACTGCCCAGAAAGGACAGTGAGAGATACTAAGGAAGTCGCCTGGTGGAACCCCAAGCTACAGGAGCTCAGGAGTGCTGCACGTCGTGCCTGGAACAGGGCCAGGAACACGGGCCGCCAGGCTGACTGGGACCTTCATCGAAGGGCTCAGAAGGCCTATAGAGACTCTGTGGTAAGGGCTAAAAAGGAGAGCTGGAGGAGATTCTGCGAGTCGGTGGAGGGGATACCTGAAGCCGCTAGGCTCGGCAGAGTCTTAGCCAGAGATCGGAACGCGGCTCTGGAGGCCATTCGGCTCGACGATGGGACGATGGCGTCTGGAGAGCGATGCCTGAATCACCTGCTGGAGTCGAACTTTCCGGGCTTCCGCGGAGGCCCGGAGGAAGATGTCCACCAGGGAAACTCAAATCTCCGTAGGGTACGAGGAGAGGACTGGTCTCTTGCGGCAAAAATCGTTGGGCCGGACAAGGTCAAATGGGCCGTAGGAGGTTTCAAGCCCTTTAAGTCGGCTGGGCCGGACCGGGTATTTCCGGCCCTTCTCCAAGAAGGGCTGGAGCAGATCACCGGGCCGCTCACGCGGACGCTAAGGGCTTGTTTGGCACTGGGCTATACACCTAGGGCTTGGAGGCAGGCGAGAGTTGTGTTCATTCCCAAAGCGGGAAGAACGGGCCACAGCTCCGCCAAGGATTTTCGTCCTATCAGCCTAACGTCTTTTCTTCTTAAGACGCTGGAAAGGCTGGTGGATGTCTACATACGCGACGTGGTTCTACTGCAGCACCCGCTGCACGTGAATCAGCACGCGTATCGCACGGGATATTCCACAGAATCGGCGCTTTACTCCGCTGTATCGTTTATCGAGGAGCAACTGGAGAGGAAGGACTTCGTGGTTGGCACCTTTCTAGATATAGAAGGAGCTTTTAACAACACACCGCACGAGGTGGTGTGTGAGGAAGCTACTCGCAGAGGTGTGCCGGAAAGGATCGTGGATTGGATCAGAGGCATGCTTGGGCGACAGGTAACGGCCTCATTGGGAACAGTGAAGGTCAGTGGATGGGTGAAGAGAGGCTGCCCGCAAGGGGGAGTTCTCTCTCCACTATTGTGGTGTCTGGTGGCGGATAGACTGCTCAGGACGCTGAATGAAAGGAGCTTTTTTACATTAGGATATGCGGATGATCTGGCTATCCTGATACGAGGACCCTTTTTGGAGACGCTTCTGGAGCTCACGCAGAGAGCCTTAGAGGTGATTGAGGAGTGGTGCGGCGAGACTGGTCTGGCGGTGAATCCACTGAAGACCGGGCTCGTAATCTTCACTCGCAGGTACAAGGTAGGCCCAGTGGAAGGGCCGGTTCTTGGGGGAACGAGATTAGTTCCAACCGTATCAACTAAATATCTGGGAGTGATCCTAGATAGGAAGCTGACATGGAAGGAACATCTCGAGAACCGTTGCAGGAGTGTGTGCTCCTACTTCTGGATATGCAGAAGGACATTCGGGCAGACCTGGGGTCTCAAACCGAAAATGGTCCACTGGATATACACGGCGATACTCAAACCTAGGCTGCTTTACGCGTCTGTCGTATGGTGGCCAAGGGTTTTGGGAAAGACCGCTAAGTTAGCGCTGGAGCACGTAAGAGCTCTAGTTTTAAGAGGGGCTCTCTGGGGGCCATGCGGACCACGCCGGTGGTGGCGATGGGGATGCTGCTTGGCGTCGAGCCCTTCGATCGGGTGGTAGTGGCGGCCGCGGCGGCGGCGGCCTATCGCTTAAGGTGTGAATCAAGGTGGAAGGCAGGAGCCCTCCACACGAGATTTCCCGAAGGAATCCTATCGGGCACCATTTTTGCAATGGGACAGGATAGGAGACCGGTGATTCGTACCTTCGAAAGAGGGTACAGGATAAGCTTCCCCGAGCGCTGGGAGTGGAACGGCTCTAAGGGACCGGTTCCTCGGGACGGGGACGTCTGGTTCACGGATGGCTCCAAAACGAATGCGGGCTCTGGAGCTGGTCTTTACTGTCAGCGCGACCGGGCAAGAATCGTCGTTCCGCTTGGCGAGCATGCTACGGGTTTCCAGGCGGAGGTGTTAGCCATCATGAGATGTGCCCAGAACCTATTAGAGTCTGATAGGGTGGGAAGGCGCATCCGGATTTGCTCGGACAGTCAGGCGGCACTTAAGGCGCTTGAGGGTCCAAGAATTAACTCGCGACTGGTCTGGGACTGCAAGTGCGTACTGGATGAGTTGGCGGAGAAGAATGATGTCGGCCTAGTATGGGTCCCTGGGCACGCAGGGATCAAGGGCAACGAAATGGCGGACCTGCTTGCTAAGGAGGCGGCCGAAACAAGGCTGTTGGGACCTGAACCGGCTGTTGGGATCTCTTTCTGCCTAGGCAGGGGGAGAATCAGGGGCTGGCTCCGGGACCAGCATCTTGAACACTGGAAGGAAGAAACAAAGAGCAAATGCAGACAGGCTAGGGCCATGCTAGGGGAATGCCCTAGCGAGGACCTGGCCAAGAGCATAAGATCTCTAGGTAGGAGAGACGCCAGGCTCGCGACACAACTGCTCACGGGCCATGGGGATCTCAATTATCACCTGCACAAATTGGGCCGTAGTGATACGCCCAGCTGTAGGTTGTGCGGTGAAGAGGAGGAAACTAGCCTCCACATTCTTGGGAATTGCCCAGCACTGGTCGGACCAAGAACACGCCTGCTGGGCTCAGGTTTTCTAGAACCGAACCAGGTGAGGCAGCTGCCTGTGGGGGATTTGCTCCGCTTTTGGAAGGAAGCGGGGCCCCGCTAGGGCAGCTGACAACGGGGAGGCACAATGGACTCGGTCTAAGTGCCAAAGTGGGCTTCGCAGGAGGACCGCCCCCGTCACTACTATTATTATTATTATTATTAAGGTAACTTACCACTTATTATATTTGGAAAATTGTAACTTGAAATCTTAGTTTTGTTAGGTTTTTTAATAATCCAAGTACATTTAGCCGCTAACTCGTCGGTCATAATCACTGCCATAATTTTTTTAATAGCTTTGTCAAAGTTATCGCCTCCAACGGTAATCATTTTTGCTTCCTGAAACGTAACATAATTAAAATTTCTAAATAAAATTTAATACATTTAAATATTTTAAATAAATAATTCTCTACAAATTGTGATCTCATCTGTTGGTGAAGAGGATTTATTAATTTTTGGTCGAATAAGAGCAATTGTTCAATTTCATTTATTGGTAACATTTCAAGTTTATCAAATGTTCTGTTCGCTATTTTTTTATTATTTTGTGGATTGTTTTGTCGTGTCTCACTTTTGGTCATAAGCAACAGTTTATCCACTTTTTTAAGAAGCATTAAGAGTATTCCTCGACAAGAATCTGTAATAAAATAATAAATTAGTTATATTAGTTTTATTTTTACGTTTAATGGGATAAATTATACAAATAACAATAACATACTGTACAAATTTACTGTAAAAATATAGACTTGAGTCATATAAAATAAAAATTCTTTAATAATTTTTATTGGTAAATATACAGGGTGTCCCAAATCTGGTGTGCAATACTTCAGGGAAAGATAGACGGGATTGAGATAAACATAAAAATCCAATATAGTCTTGGTTAGGTCTATCAGTAATCAAGATATAAATTTTTTAATTTATGCGAATGAGAGCGCGCCTTGCGCGCCGAAGGAAGGGCTCCAGCCGCTCGAGCCATAGCACGGCCTACTGTCTCAAGCATTGGCTGCCGGCGGCGGCGGGGGGAAGAAGGAGAAGCGTGGCGTCGTCGCCGTTCCCACGTCTCGCCGCACCGCGCCGTAAGCTCGCGTCGATGGCTGCTACGTACACTCGCGATTACATGACGAGATTATGAATTATTAATAAAAATAGGACAAATTTAAATCGTAATAAACTTCTGTAAATAAGAAAGTCGAAAGAGAGAAAGCGATGAAAACGTATGGAACCTGCAAATAATATAATATTTGCCGCATCAAATTCTCTTATCGTTTTTTATAGAATATTAAATTAACGAAGATTTATCACAATTGATTCTTTATACATTCTCCTTTCGTAACCATCTTATTAGAAAATTACAAAATGCACGAAATAGTATTCCTAATATACACTCTTTGTAAAATAACACGATAGAAAAATATTCACGTTTGATCTAAGGACTTCAAGATAAATTATTCGATGCGACTTCTACGATAATTATAGGTAATTAGAGATCAATGTTATGTCAAGTATCGTTAGTATGGTTAACTACAAAGGATTTTCTCTTGTATATGATAGAGAACTTCGAGTTTCTTCTATCGTTAATACATTATAAGTCACTGAAAATCTGTCGTAATTAATAATGCAATTAAAGGTAGAAGAAACTGTAAGTTTTCTATGGTTATAAAAGAAAATCCTTCGTTGTGTTAACAATACATGATATTAAACATTAATTTTTAAGCATAATTATCGTAGCATTGCGCCTAAACTATCGTGAAATCGTTACATCAAGAGGGAATATTTTTCTGTGTTATTACAAAGAGTGTAACATACTATGGATAAGTATTTCGCGCATTTTAGTGTGACACCTCTCTCTCTCTCTCTCTCTCTCTCCTCCTCTCTCTCTCTCTCTCTCTCTCTCCTCTCTCTCTCTCTCTCTCTCTCTCTCTCTCTCCTCTCTCTCTCTCTCTCCCTCTCCCTCTCCCCTCTCCCCTCCATCTCCCTCTCCTCTCCCTCTCCCTCTCCCTCTCCCTCTCCCTCTCCCTCTCCCTCTCCCTCTTTCTCTCTCAAGCCTACGTAGTACACAAATACAATAAATATTACCACGTTTAACAACATCTTTAGTTTGTACTATTCTACTTTCATTATGTGTAATTTGATAAAATTTTAACAATTATCATTTTTTTATATTTTTAGTGTTACACACGATCGAACAAAAAATTATCAAAAATTATCACTGCGATAAATAATCAGCACGATACTTTCTTTCTGAGTGTCGTATCGTGTTTAATGTTAAAAATGTTAAAAAATAGTAATTTTGTTAAAAAAATTTTATATGACATTTAATGAAACTCTAATAATATTGATTGGAACTGTTGTTGAAAATGACGTTTATCGTGTTTCTGTAAATACTTTAGAGGGAAAGATATTCCTGCTAAATTACAAAGTATAAAAGTACAAAGTTCAATTTTACATACGAATCAAGAGTAAATAAAAAATTCAATAATGAATAAAAGAATTCAGAATTCAAAATTTTACACAGAAATTCAAACGTAATGATAGAACAAACCGTAAAATTTTTATATTTTTCGTATTGTTTGGAAATGTGACTTACTTAATATTAAAAAAATAATTTCACTAACACTTCTACAATTCTAGAACTTTTTATAAAAATAAAGCAGAACGTTGCTACAATTTTTATATTAAAAAGACAAAGATAAAAAGATGTATTTCGCGAATTTAGCAGAATATCTTTTCCTCTAAAGTATTTACAGAAACGCGATAAACGTCATTTTCAAAAATTGATGTTCAATATCAAGTATTGTTAATACAACGAAGGATTTTTCTTTCATAACGATTAGAACTTAGAGTTTCTTCTATCTTTAATTACATTATTAATTACAACAGATTTTTAGTGATTCATTTAGAATAAATACCAACAAAAATCTAATTTATTTCTCTTTCATAATTCATCACTTCTCTAAATCGAAAAGAAAAAATTTCAAGAAGTGATATCATTTTCTATCGTTCTCTCGTTTTCTGTTAGGAAAGTATATTCCTCGTTGGAATATGAAAAAATATCTACGGAAACATCGTGTTTAATAGTTCTGTTGGATCTATCGTAATTAATAATGTATTAACGATAGAAGAAACTCTAAGTTTTCTATCGTTATGAAAGAAAAACTCTTCGTTGTATTAACAATACTTGATATTGAACATCGATTCTAAGCATAATTATTGTAGAAGTCGTAATCTTTGGTGAAATCGTTGTCGTGACATCAAGAGATATTTTTCTATCGTGTTATGAACAAAGAGTGTAACATAAATATCCACACTGAGAGAAAAAAATACTAAATTTAAATAAATATTTCTTTGAATAGTGCTAATAACATATTTTATAGAAAATCAATAACATTTATTTAAAACAAGTAATAGTTTTCTATAATTTAGAAAATATTACTTGTTTGAAATAAATATTATTGATTTTCATTATTGATAAAATATGTTATTAGCATATTCAAAGAAATATTTATTTGAATCTAGCTTTTTTTTTCTCAATGCATACATGGATATTTTTTGCATTTTGTTATTTTCTAATTAGATATTTAAGAAAGAAAACTTTGTTATTAGTCATACTGACGACAGTTAACATAACAATGATCTCTAAGTGTAATTATACTAAAAATCGTATTGCATAATTTATCGCAAAATCATTAGATCAGGCATAAATACTTTCTATCGTGTTATTACGAAGAGTGTATATTATGGATAAATATTTCGAGCATTTCGTAATTTTTTAATAAGATACTTTTGAAAAAAAATGTGTACAGAATTAATCGTGTTAAACGATTCATTAATCTACCATTTTATGAAAATAAAAAAAACGATAAAAGAATTCGATGTGACAAATATTATAATATACTAACAAAAGGAAACTAGCAATCGCAAATTTACGGTTGTCGTTTATCGATGTAGGATTTGTAAATATAATAAAACGCAAAGTACAATAAGAAAAAAATTATAACTGTGGATGTTTCGAGGAAACGCTATCGTTTCCACACCACCACCGAGGTAGATAGCTTGGCGCGTTTTTTTTTAAGTGGTTTCCCCTGTAGGCCTAATCCACTCTCATTACTTTAATGCAATAACTGTTCGAAGTGCCTCCCTCGTGCCTGTAAGCAGAGTTCGGCTCTTCGAATTATCTGTTGCGTCGCACGGTGCACCATGTCCGGCGTGATGGTATTGAAGGCCGCTATGATTGCTTCGCGAACCTGAGCTTCAGTACCATCACGCACATTTTCGACTTGTGCTTTTATGTGTCCCCAAACAAAATAGTCTAATATATTTAAGTCGGGTGACCGTGCCGGCCAAGTGATTGGGCCACCTCGACCCATCCACCTGTCCGGAAAACGCCTGTCTAAAATTTGTCTTACTCTACGAAAGAAATGCGCGGGTGCCCCATCATGCTGGAATATCATAGATTCCCGTTCGTCGAGAGGAACGTCTTCTAGTAGAATTGGTAATTGATTCTCTAGGAATTCGGCGTATATTTGACCATTGAGGTGTGCCGGTAAAAAATATGGACCAATCTGAAAATAATCGCCAACAGAAACGCTATCGAAATAATGCGATAGAAAAGATTTCCTAGTTTGCAAAAATATTTACCACTCTGCCCGCAAATATTCCTGCCCACACATTTATCGACCAACGATATTGAAATGAGCAAGGTCCCCATGCCATTCGAAATGGCAGATTAATGAATCGTTTAACACGATTAATTCTGTACACATTTTTTTTCAAAAGTATCTTATTAAAAAATTACGAAATGCTCGAAATATTTATCCATAATATACACTCTTCGTAATAACACGATAGAAAGTATTTATGCCTGATCTAATGATTTTGCGATAAATTATGCAATACGATTTTTAGTATAATTACACTTAGAGATCATTGTTATGTTAACTGTCGTCAGTATGACTAATAACAAAGTTTTCTTTCTTAAATATCTAATTAGAAAATAACAAAATGCAAAAAATATCCATGTATGCATTGAGAAAAAAAAAGCTAGATTCAAATAAATATTTCTTTGAATATGCTAATAACATATTTTATCAATAATGAAAATCAATAATATTTATTTCAAACAAGTAATATTTTCTAAATTATAGAAAACTATTACTTGTTTTAAATAAATGTTATTGATTTTCTATAAAATATGTTATTAGCACTATTCAAAGAAATATTTATTTAAATTTAGTATTTTTTTCTCTCAGTGTGGATATTTATGTTACACTCTTTGTTCATAACACGATAGAAAAATATCTCTTGATGTCACGACAACGATTTCACCAAAGATTACGACTTCTACAATAATTATGCTTAGAATCGATGTTCAATATCAAGTATTGTTAATACAACGAAGAGTTTTTCTTTCATAACGATAGAAAACTTAGAGTTTCTTCTATCGTTAATACATTATTAATTACGATAGATCCAACAGAACTATTAAACACGATGTTTCCGTAGATATTTTTTCATATTCCAACGAGGAATATACTTTCCTAACAGAAAACGAGAGAACGATAGAAAATGATATCACTTCTTGAAATTTTTTCTTTTCGATTTAGAGAAGTGATGAATTATGAAAGAGAAATAAATTAGATTTTTGTTGGTATTTATTCTAAATGAATCACTAAAAATCTGTTGTAATTAATAATGTAATTAAAGATAGAAGAAACTCTAAGTTCTAATCGTTATGAAAGAAAAATCCTTCGTTGTATTAACAATACTTGATATTGAACATCAATTTTTGAAAATGACGTTTATCGCGTTTCTGTAAATACTTTAGAGGAAAAGATATTCTGCTAAATTCGCGAAATACATCTTTTTATCTTTGTCTTTTTAATATAAAAATTGTAGCAACGTTCTGCTTTATTTTTATAAAAAGTTCTAGAATTGTAGAAGTGTTAGTGAAATTATTTTTTAATATTAAGTAAGTCACATTTCCAAACAATACGAAAAATATAAAAATTTTACGGTTTGTTCTATCATTACGTTTGAATTTCTGTGTAAAATTTTGAATTCTGAATTCTTTTATTCATTATTGAATTTTTTATTTACTCTTGATTCGTATGTAAAATTGAACTTTGTACTTTTATACTTTGTAATTTAGCAGGAATATCTTTCCCTCTAAAGTATTTACAGAAACACGATAAACGTCATTTTCAACAACAGTTCCAATCAATATTATTAGAGTTTCATTAAATGTCATATAAAATTTTTTTAACAAAATTACTATTTTTTAACATTTTTAACATTAAACACGATACGACACTCAGAAAGAAAGTATCGTGCTGATTATTTATCGCAGTGATAATTTTTGATAATTTTTTGTTCGATCGTGTGTAACACTAAAAATATAAAAAAATGATAATTGTTAAAATTTTATTCAAATTACACATAATGAAAGTAGAATAGTACAAACTAAAGATGTTGTTAAACGTGGTAATATTTATTGTATTTGTGTACTACGTAGGCTTGAGAGAGAAAGAGGGAGAGAGAGAGAGAGAGAGAGAGAGAGAGAGAGAGAGAGAGAGAGAGAGAGAGAGAGAGAGAGAGGGAGAGGGAGAGGGAGAGGGAGAGGGAGAGGGAGAGGAGAGGGAGAGAGAGAGAGAGAGAGAGAGAGAGATCGAGAGGAGAGTAGAGAGATAGAGAGAGAGAAGAGAGAGAGAGAGAGAGAGAGAGAGTTGTCACACTAAAATGCGCGAAATACTTATCCATAGTATGTTACACTCTTTGTAATAACACAGAAAAATATTCCCTCTTGATGTAACGATTTCACGATAGTTTAGGCGCAATGCTACGATAATTATGCTTAAAAATTAATGTTTAATATCATGTATTGTTAACACAACGAAGGATTTTCTTTTATAACCATAGAAAACTTACAGTTTCTTCTACCTTTAATTGCATTATTAATTACGACAGATTTTCAGTGACTTATAATGTATTAACGATAGAAGAAACTCGAAGTTCTCTATCATATACAAGAGAAAATCCTTTGTAGTTAACCATACTAACGATACTTGACATAACATTGATCTCTAATTACCTATAATTATCGTAGAAGTCGCATCGAATAATTTATCTTGAAGTCCTTAGATCAAACGTGAATATTTTTCTATCGTGTTATTTTACAAAGAGTGTATATTAGGAATACTATTTCGTGCATTTTGTAATTTTCTAATAAGATGGTTACGAAAGGAGAATGTATAAAGAATCAATTGTGATAAATCTTCGTTAATTTAATATTCTATAAAAAACGATAAGAGAATTTGATGCGGCAAATATTATATTATTTGCAGGTTCCATACGTTTTCATCGCTTTCTCTCTTTCGACTTTCTTATTTACAGAAGTTTATTACGATTTAAATTTGTCCTATTTTTATTAATAATTCATAATCTCGTCATGTAATCGCGAGTGTACGTAGCAGCCATCGACGCGAGCTTACGGCGCGGTGCGGCGAGACGTGGGAACGGCGACGACGCCACGCTTCTCCTTCTTCCCCCCGCTGCCGCCGGCAGCCAATGCTTGAGACAGTAGGCCGTGCTATGGCTCGAGCGGCTGGAGCCCTTCCTTCGGCGCGCAAGGCGCGCTCTCATTCGCATAAATTAAAAAATTTATATCTTGATTACTGATAGACCTAACCAAGACTATATTGGATTTTTATGTTTATCTCAATCCCGTCTATCTTTCCCTGAAGTATTGCACACCAGATTTGGGACACCCTGTATAAACAAAATATTTATGCAGAATAAACAATTTATAAAATTGATAGAATTTACTTACGACAACATTTATCAATGTCGTGAGTAGATAGTTCGACATTTAGCAAATTTCTATTTTGAGGACCACGAAGCTCTTCATCTTCATTATCAACAGTGTATTCGTAATTGTCGTGCTCATTTTCATCGTTTTCATCATTTTCATCGTTTTCATCATTTTCATCGTTTTCATCATTTTCATCTTCAGATTCATTAGGTATACCTATATTTTTCAAACGTTTTATCGGGTTAAAAATGTACCCCATTCTTATTGAAAATAGTGTGTTGTCGACAATAACTTAGAAACATTGTTTTACATACCTACTTCTTGAATTTGTCGATTTGTATGCGGATTTTGAATATTTGTTTTATCATTTAACACTCTGCTTTTGTTAAAATTATAAGTATTCCTTGAAGAGTTTTGTACATTGCTATCCGGATTTATGAACGCACAATTTAATGCTTTTTTCTTATTAATAGGTAGAATCTTCAATATATTAGTGTCTGTTACTAAATCTTGAGGTATATGAAGAGTTGTCATTATTTTGCCATCACTAGCTGGTTCTGTAAGTAAACGTTAAATATTGACTGTGATCTAAAATTTACTGATAGTACTAGAAATTTATAGTTTTTGTCACGTGTTATAGTTTAAATATCAGAATGCATGATAACGGTAAGGAGCCACAATCCATAAAAAAAACTAAGGGAGAATGTTGGCAATGATGGAAAATCTCTAGAATCCATAAATTTATTTCTGAAGTTAACAACACTGTGGTGTATACAGGAGTAACATAAAGGCATGTAGTGCAGAACCGTGATTATGACAGATGGTGCATGGAAAATTAAAATAACCTCGCGGAGATGACAGGTCAGCAAAACGCAGATTAGTGCTAAATATTAAACTTTAATGATATTATTAATTTAAGATCTTTACAACACGAGTTATTGTAAACTGACTTTACTGTTTAACTCTGATTGTATTTATTAATTAATTTAATTATTAAAGTAAACATATAGTAAAAATCACATAATTTTATAAAAAAAATAATCTTTACATAATAAATACAGTCAGAGTTAAACAGCAAAGTCAGTTTACAGTAACTTATATTGTAAAGAGATCTTAAATTAATAATCTCATTAAAGTTTAATATTTAGCACTAACCTGCGTCTTGCTGACCTGTCATCTCAGCAAGATTATTTTGATTTTCTATGCACCATCTGTCACAATCACGGTTTTGCACTACATGCCTCCATGCTACTCTTGAATGCACCACAGTGTTAACTTCAGAAATTAATTTAAGGATTCTAGAGATTAACAATAATTTACAATTACATTTTTTAGATTGTAGTACAATTATATTAGAGCAAATATCGATAATTATACTTGTATTAAATTGATCAATACTTACTAGTTTTTTTAACATGTTTTCTCATGCATGTTTTTTTGAGACCTTTTCTTTTTAACATTATTCAATACAAATACAGTTAATTATATGCATATATTATGCTAATACTTGACTAGTGCAAGATTGCTTAGTTTTCAGTCTTATTAGGTTATTATGTACAATACTTAAAAGGCTGCACGTTCGGAAATCTCACTCAAGTAACTTCATGTATTATTTTATCTTTCTTATTCGCCAAATGTTAAACAAATTACAATATAATTATATACTTTAATATTTGATTTACTCAATTATTTATTAAAATTTATTTATTTATTAAAATGGATTTTTAATATTGTTCTTTTGTTTGTTTATTTATATGTGTCATTGTAAACTTTGCAAAAGTATTAAGATTTACAATATAAAATGTTTTCTAAATAAAATTTGTGTATAATCGGAAAGTATTTGTATATGCATATCTATATTATTTATGTGTATATTTATATTTACTTTTGTAAATATAATTTTATTTTTAAGTAATTAATAACGTTTAATAATGTTCTTTAAAATTAAAAAAGATATCAAATTTATTTGTAACTGGCACTATAATTGAGTTTTTATTTATTATGTTGTACCTATTATTTTATCTATAACACATTTTGTTTATGAGAAACACAATGTAACATATGTAAATTATTCTTAAAAAATTAAGATTTGCAATGAAGAAGAGGAAAAATATAATAGTATCCATCCGAAAAGATTCGAAATCCTTTTTTAGAAATAGTTTTAACGGGCCATGCTTGCAATTCATTCGAGAGAATCTTTGCCTTGCATACATTTAATAAACGAGAATCTATTGGATAGTTATCAACACTAATAGAATCAATATATTTATGTCCAAGAATGACTGGTTTTTCATTAGAAAAACAGATATTTTTAATTACAATAACGCTTCCATCTATAAGATAACAACAATTATTTGGTTTTTTAATTGTCAAAACAAAATTAGAAAATTCGATAGCTTTATGAGGTCTTGTATATCTTTCAGGGAGTTGTTGAGTAATAATTTGTTTCAAAACAAAACAACCTTCATTAATAGAATGATGTTTAACACTAGTCTTAAGTTGTGATTTTTCATTTATTCTTTTCATAATCTGAGTTAAAATGTATGATCCTTTCCTGACTAATTTTTTTATGACTTGTAAATGATTTCAAAATCTATTACACTAAAATTATCTAATGGTCCAAATCGTAAAACATCATCAGGAAGATGAATTAAATTGTGCACATTATAAACTATATGATGCTCTCCATAAAAATTTGTCATACAATTTACATAATAAATCAATAAGTCTTTTGCATATTGATTGTTTCTTATACATTCATTTGCATCATACAATATACGTAATGCATAATTTAAAACATTAAAATGAAGCATTAATTCATTAGGTATGGTATTTTGTAATACAACTGGTGCAGTATATAAAATAGCCATTCGCAATTCAGTTGCTTTAAATCTATCTAACTCATTTAAAGTACGTGTTTTTCGTACGAATTCGCATGGTACCCATTCTTTAAATGAAATGTATTGATTATTTATGTTTTTAATTCTTTCCAAAGCATCTACACTATTATTACCATATAGGTTTAATAAAAGCTTGAGATGTTTTTTTCCTACTCCTTCATCAAGCAAATGCATTGGATCAAGAGGAACTTGATTTGTTAAACTCATTCCGATACCTTCAAGAGGAGATAATAAATTTGTATAAGCACTTGGAACATCTAACCTAAAATTATTGTCAGTTCTTAAAGGTGAATCGTTTTCTAAAAAAACTCGTCTGTGCTGTACTGTTTTGCCTTTTTGTATACATTTACCACACCTACTATTATGTGGAGGAAAACATAAAATGTAATTCCTTGCAACTGTATCTGCAGTGAACAATTTAATGAAAACCTTATACCGTTGATTATTAAAGATAAAGCCAGTATTACTTAATTCTAAATACTCTATAATTGTATGTTCTAAATATAAATTTACGTCTTCTGGTTTACAATTGCCATGAAAAATACCTACTGCAAATGGATCACAAGTAGCATAAGGATAATTCACTATTTTCACAAGAATTGGCCATATTTGACTTGAAGAACTTTTCGAAAGAGGCAAACCATCAATGTTTAGATGTAGAGCGATGTCTTTTGGAATTTTTTTTTGATCAAAACATTTTAATTGATCGAGTAATCCTTTTTCCAAACCGTAATGGGAATACAGACATGATCCAACAGAAGAAACTATAATGTTTTTTGGAGTGTGCAAAAGAGTTCTTGCATCGCTAGGCAGATTATCATGTCCATATTTTTTCAAACCATGAAGCAAACTAGTGAGAGCGTTCTGTCTAATTTGATATGTTACAGCCCATTGACATAAAAAATTTCTTAAAGTTAATTCTTTTTCTGTATTAGTTCCAAAATTAGAACCTACATTGTCATTATATACATTAAAGTGTTCTAACTCATCATCTAAGACATCAGCATCAACATATGAAAAATCGCTGCCTGAATCATCACTAACGTGATTGAAATCATTACTATTAAAAGAATCATGAAGAGCATCACTGCCTTCAGGAATTTGAACATCATTTACAAATTCAGTCTCCGATATTAAATTACTGTTAAATGACTGAGTATTATCAAAACAAAAAGCACGAGATGGACCTGCTTAAGATTTATTATTTAACGTTATTGATTTTAATGTAAAATTTGATTCTATTTTATTTTCATTTGCACGAAGTAATTTATTAATACTATTTTCAAACACTTTATCAAGACGTCTTTTTTTTTGCTTATCTGAAAGTTCTAAATATGATTTTCTTTCCGACATTTCAAAAATAAAAAATATTTGGCGTTTAACACTGTCACACAAAAGAACAAATTTTAACAAATTAAGAAAGATTTTAAATTAATTAAATTCACTGAGTTTCGTGCTATACTTCAAAACTAAATTTTCCTTTTTGCGTTCTTAGCTCGATCCTTTTATATATTTCACATACATGTATACTTATCAACTGTAAATTATAATTATAGTAAGTTACAAAAATGTTTAATAAATTATTTAAAAAATTGAAATATAAAAATAAACTAATATGTAATTTAATATACATTAATATATATATATATATATATATATATATATGTTGAGGTTATGTTTCGTGGTGTCACCAGCGGAATGGATAGTAATAATATATATTTACGTACTGGCGTACACAAACAAATAGTTTATTATTACAATAACAATTAAGAGTAGTAGTGGTACAAAATATGACGAGTGTGTGTGTATAATAAAGGTGCAACAAAAGAACGAGTACGCCACGCTTGAACGGCGGGACACACACACATGTAACCCGCAAGCTCGACAGAATAGCCAACTTAAAAGAAAGAAAGAGAAAGAATCTTCTAGTATCGCGTGTTACGAATATAATATGAAGCGCGCTGAATATAAAATTCTCAATACTCCCACTGTTCAAGTGCTTTCATATTACAGTCATAGTTATACATATTAAGTAGACGCAATTGTATTTCAAAATTCTGTTTCGGAAGAGCTTTTGTAAGAAAATCCGCACATTGTTTCTTTGATTCGACATACTCTATATTGAGAGTTCCATCGGCATATTTTTCTCTTATAAAATGAAATCGAATATCAATGTGCTTGCTCTTCTGATGAAATTCCGGATTCTTTATGAGCTTTATAGTGCTTTGATTATCGACGTATAAGGTCGTTGGTTTATCACATTGATATTCGAGATCACTGATCAATCGCCTAAGCCACACGAGTTCTTTCGTGGCTGAGTTTGCTGCTACATACTCAGCCTCCGTTGTGCTTAGTGATACCATCTTTTGACGTTGTGATGCCCAGGACACAGGTCCACCAGAGATCGTAAATATATATCCACTCGTTGATCGTCTAGTGTTAATGTCACCGGCATAATCTGCGTCTGAATATCCTGTTAAAGCTATGCCATTATCATCACGTTTGTATACAATGCCAAGTTTCCGAGTTCCTGCGAGATATCTAATTACTCTTTTTACAGCTCGCCAATGATGATCTGTGTAACATGTTAAATATCGACTCAGAAAGTTGACAATATATGATATATCAGGACGCGTTACTTGTGAAAGGAATGTGAGACATCCTATCGCTCTACGATAAGGTACATCAATGTTATTAGTAGAATTATTTTCCATTAATGTCTTAATCGAGTTTATATCTGCAGGTACGCTAACAGATTTCGCTTCCTTCATTTTAAAAATCTCAAGAATACGCTCTATATAGTTTTCTTGGTGAATGAAGATCGAATGGTTTTGGCGATCACGACTTATTTGTATGCCTACAAATGAACTTGGATGCCCTACTGTAATTTCAAAGTGATTTCTGAGTACTGCAAGAACTTTGTTAAGCGCCTCCATTGTTTCCGCTAATACTAAACCGTCGTCTACATAGAGGCCTAAGAATACACTAACATTGTCAATATATCCCTTGTAAACACAGGGATCGGCTGTACTTTGAGTAAAATTAAAAGATTTTAAAAATTCATCAAATTTCGAATTCCATTGACGAGAGGCTTGCTTAAGCCCATACAAAGATTTCATTAATTTACATACCTTACCCTGCTTTGTTTCGACACCTAGAGGTACATCCATATAAATGGATTCGTTCAGCTCACCATGTAGGAACGCAGTTTTGATGTCGAATTGTGTCATCTCCAGATCTCGATCTGCTGCGATGCCCAAGAGCGTCCGAATTGACTCATAACGGATTACAGGGGCGTAAATCTCTTCGTAATCTACCCCTGGTTTCTGCGAGAAGCCTTTGGCGCAAAGGCGAGCCTTGTATCTAGGATTTTTGTCGGATGGATTTTTTATTTTAAAAACCCACTTATAGCCAATCGTTTTTCTTCCTTGTGGTAGATGTTCCATTGTCCATGTTCGATTCTTTTGATGAGCTTCTAATTCCTCTTGTATAGCATGTTTCCATTTTTCAGCTTCTTGACTTGAGATTGCCTCTTCATATGTTTGAGGTTCGCTCCATTCTGCTAGGTTTGCTTCGTATCTGTCAGGTTTCTTAACAGAAGCCCTGTCTCTCAATTCACGTTTACTGGTATTTAATTTCATGTCTGACTTGCCTTTGTCATTCTCATCATTTTCGAGCTTTGCATGAACTTCCTTGTCCTTGTCGGTTTCTTTGACGTTGTCATCTTCGGAATGTTGATCGGTGTTTTCTTGCATGACATCGTTTAAGGGGAGAGTTATTTCCTCTTCAGTATATGTGACTTGATAGTTAGCCCTTTCAGTGAAAGTCACATCTCTGGATACCGTTATCTTGTTAGTTCTTGGATCGTAGACTCGATAATTGGAAGATTCATCGTTGTATCCCACGAATACCAATTTTCTTGACTTTTTGTCCCATTTCTTTCTTTGTTGTTTTGGTATGTGTACAAAAACTTCAGAGCCAAAGATTCTCAGATGTGTTAAATCTGGTTTATATCCATTCCAAATCTCAAATGGAGTCGTGCCTTTGTTTTTGCTTGCTGGTGTCCGATTGTGAATATATGCGGCAGTGCTGACGGCTTCGGCCCATAAGCCTAGTGGAAGATTCTTCGCATATATCATTGACCTTGCACTTTCGATGAGCGTTCTGTTGTCTCTTTCGGATTTCCCATTTTGTTCTGGTGTATAGGGAGACGTCCTTTCTACCTCGATTCCATGTGTTATGAAAAATCGCTTCATGTTCTCGTTTATGTATTCCGTTCCGTTGTCCATCCTCATTACTTTTATTGAACGCTGGAACTTGTTTTGAACTAGAGCATGGTATTCCTTGAGTTTCTCAAAAACATCGGATTTGTGTCTCATGAAGTATACTTTTCTATAACCAGACGCATCATCAATGAAGTTCACGTAAAATTTTGAGCCGCCGATTGATTCCTGTTCCATAGGACCGCCAACATCGGTATGGATAAATTCACCTGGCTTGGCATTCCTTGGTGTGCTGATTTTGTTGAAGGGAAGTCGATGCTGTTTGCCATATTGGCATGCCTCGCATACGAATTCAACTTTTGCTGGAATGTTATCTACATGAATCAGACCTTGTTTGTTCATTTCACGTATTGATTTCAGGCTGATGTGACCTAGACGTTCGTGCATAACCTGAAGGCTTGATGTGGTTGTAAGGTTCGCCTCTTGATTCTGGACGACTTGGATTAACATTCTGAACAAGTTATTGTGTTCTTTGGTTCCAACTATCATTGAGATATTTTTCTTCTTTATTTCCATGGAGTCGGATGCAAAAGTAATGGTGTAGTCCTTCTGAACACATGCTCCCACTGAAAATAAACTTTTACTTAATTTGGGAACATATAAGACTTCTTCTAACTTTCCATCGAGCCATTCATCTTTTACTTTCCTTTTAATGTAAATGGTTCCTTTTCCTTTGACTTCGCAGGGGGTTCCATCTCCAATCTTGACATATTCATTACTGACTGGTATTAAATTATGAAACCATGATTTATTCGGTGACATGTGTTTCGTGGCACCGCTGTCAGAATACCATTTGTACTTAGAATTGACTTCAAGATCTTCAGCTGATGACCTTACTTCTGCTGAAAAAGCACTGACATTTGTAGAATTATTTCCATTGCTCTTGGATTTGTCTTCGATGGATTCCTTTTTCTTTTTGCGGCAATATTTAATAACGTGCCCCTTTTTGTGACAATAAAAACATTCTACTTGCTTCTTTGCGTCTTGATTCTTTCTTTCTTGCGACGTCTTGTGTTGTGACTTGCTAATGTTTACTGCTGCTAGTGCACTGGCTGTTTCATCTGCTGCTGTCATTCTTCCTTCTTCTTTTATGAGTCTTGCTGTCAACGTTTCTAATTTTTGCTTGTCTGAGTCAACGCTGTCCCATGCGGTGATCAAGGCATTGAATTTAGATGGTAAACTTCCTAAAATTTTTGCCATTATTGTAACTTCTGATAATTTTTCACCAAGATCATTTAACTTACTAGCCATGTTTTCTACATTAGCGATATGCTGTGCAACTGAATCGCTTGGTGACATTTTATAGTCATGGAACTTTGTCATAAGAATTAGTTTGTTTGACTCACTGCGTTGCTCGTGTATGGAACTGAGCTTTGACCACATATCCTTTGATGACTCACATGTTATCAGGTACTCTAGCTGCGCACTCTCCATGGATGACGATAGTATGAACATTGCTTTTGCATCGCGTCTTACCCATGATTTGATGGCAGCTTGATCCGTTTGCTCTGGCTTCGGTTCCGTTCCATCGACGATTCCCAAGATATCGTTTGCGATTAAAATCGCCTTCATTTGAAACTTCCATGCTTGAAAGTTCTGGCCGTTGAACTTGGAAATGTTCTTCAGATCCACTACTTCACTCATGTTGACGTGATGTATAATTTTTTTGTGTCAACAACAATAATAAAACAACGTACGTTTTTCTTTGTTATTACTATCCCACAGGGCCTGGGCCCATAACCTGTTGAGGTTATGTTTCGTGGTGTCACCAGCGGAATGGATAGTAATAATATATATTTACGTACTGGCGTACACAAACAAATAGTTTATTATTACAATAACAATTAAGAGTAGTAGTGGTACAAAATATGACGAGTGTGTGTGTATAATAAAGGTGCAACAAAAGAACGAGTACGCCACGCTTGAACGGCGGGACACACACACATGTAACCCGCAAGCTCGACAGAATAGCCAACTTAAAAGAAAGAAAGAGAAAGAATCTTCTAGTATCGCGTGTTACGAATATAATATGAAGCGCGCTGAATATAAAATTCTCAATAATATATATATATATATATATATATATTGTGACGTGACAGCCGCAGGCTGCTGTCCGTCACAAGGCCCTGAGGGCCCTTACGCAATAACATCACGCGGGCCCTGCGTCCTCCCGCTCGGGAGCGGACGCAAAAGCGTATTCTCTGTACTTTTGTGTGTGTGACGTCCCACGTGCTGTCCATTTAATTACGTGTTAAGATTTTTGCGAGCGTTATACCGCGGTTGCGGCGGAGATCGGTGGCTGTGAAGATCTCATTGTAGTTGTCGGACGTCTCGTCTCCACGGAAAATCTTCCCGGAGATTGCAGAGAAACGGACAACGAGGGAGTCAAGGAAGACCCTTTTTAAGCGGGGGTCCGCAGGTAATGCCGCCCTTATCTTGCCTACCGTTTGTGCCATGTAAGAATTCCGATACTGCCGCTGAATCACGCTTTCAGGATCCAGTGACGGCGCGCGAGGCCGACATCCCGACGGGGCGACTGCAGACCCGATACCGCGGGAAGTGCGGCGAAGGAATCACGACAACTCAAGATCCGCCGACGCCCCGTCGAGGAGGAAATGACGCCCCGATGGCGGAGGATACGCCGGGCGAAGAGAAAAGAGTCGGCCGCGCAAGGAAGCGCCAGGATTCCCGTGCCCGGGGCCCATAAACATCGACCGCCGTGCGTGGATCGATCAGCCGGCGACAGCGTGGGCACCGCGCTCTGCGCGAAAATCGATTTTCGCGAAATCCGCCAATAAGGGCCGGGAACGCCGGGGGCAAGGTGGGGCGCGCCGCCGAGCGGTCCCCGCGAGATCCAGGATTCCTCACTCGTGCTGCGGACGTAATCCTGAGAACTGTGCGTGCGTTCGTGAGTTCCCGAGACGAGTGTAAGGAAGGACGCAGGGGCGACCGACATCCCGACCCGGAGGAGGCCACGAGAGGAGAGTCGAAGTGGTGAGACGAGCGTCACGCATATTGTAAAGCCACCGATTTCGCGGGTTGGGCGAGCCGCGAGGAAATCGCGTACTTGTCGCAAAATCTCTCGGCGTTTATGAGAATCTCGAGTTCCCGGATTCAACGGGGCTTCGTCGCCTCGCCCGATCGCGCCCGTCCGCGTGATTTCGCTACGTGCCGTGTGTTTTATAATCGTTTCGCGTTGCGTGTGCGTCCCGATCCGCAGCCGAGTCAATTGTTGTTGCGTCCGGTCGTCGTGTCGCGGGTTATCCCCGCGCTGTATCTTGTCGCGTCGTAGAAGACTTTGTTCGTCAATGCTGTAAAATTTGGTCGATCGCACTGTGACTGCGAGCCCTTCGGGGAGTATATTCGGATAATTATCGACGCGTTCGTCGTATCCCGCCGTACTGGCGGATCATTAGTAATCATCGCGCTTATCTTCGCGAGAATCGTTCGAGCACGGGAGAACACGAGTCCGTCGCATGTCGCGCGGGCTCGGAGTTGCGATCCGTCCCGTTCGCCCTTGGCGAGGTCACCCTGACGGAAGTCGGCGTCCTCCAACGGCGCCGAGTCAAGCGTAAGACAAGTCGGAGAGTTCCCGCGTACGCATCATAGCCCGCTCGTTTAATAGACCGTTCTCGAAAAATTTGATATCCAGCGGACACCCGCTGATAACGCGCGCGAGCCACCACCGCTCCGCAGAGTCGTCCGTTTCTGTATTATTTACGATCAAATACACTTGTTATTTTTATTTGTTATATCTGTGTCGTACAAGTAATTCTCTCGCCTTCCCGATTCCATCCGCCCGCACCGAACCTCCCCCTCTACCATTTGAGGGCTGAGCAGCTGGATCTCGGAGCCGCTAACGCCCCGGTCGCCTAGCGTGCGCCCGTCTTTCCCGAGATTCACGTCTCGAAACATTGGTTTGCGAGTTGGTGCACACAGAGTGGTACGCTTAACGTACCTGGCGCCCAACTTAGTGCTGCGTCGGGAAACCTCGCGAAGATAGTCGCCCCGACACCCGGGCGGCTCAGGGCCGCGACCAGGGACGGAGGCGAAGTTGGCCGTCGCTCGCGAGCGGCGGTTACAAATTTGGCGCCCAACGTGGGGCCCCCTGTAAAAATAAAGTGATTAAAATCTTTTGTTTATTACTTTCGGGTTCGGAAGGGCGAGAGATCTATATCGTTGTGCATGTCGAATTTTCTTTATGTGTGATATTTTATCGTGTATTTCTTTGTGTTATATTTCAGTGTGACCTGAATTTTGGTGAGCGGATATTTGTGCTAATTTATAATTTTCTTTCAGAAAAGTGAAATTGTGCGTGTCGCGGATTTTGCCCTTTTACTTTTAGTATTTTCGGGCTCATGTAATTTCGGTGTCGCGAGTACTCAGTGTTTGAGAAATTCGGTTCGTTATTTGGAGCTGTGCTGTTCGCCCGGCCGCGTGATTACGGCGTGCCCGAGTATCGCTATCTCTCTCTACGGAACCCCGCGTCGTGTTTACGTTCGCGCGTGTCGCCTTGGGAGCCTCTCCGTGATCCGACTTTGCGTGAAAATTTTGACGCTTGTTGCTGACTGATACGGATCGGTTCCAATTATATTGGCGATAATACAGGTCGATTCAAGGTTTGTTATCCCGAGTAGTCGTTCACCCGACTTAGCGTTATTAGCGAAGGTTGTAGCGGAGGGTCCACAGCGAGTTGCGTGCTCTTGTATCCTTGAGGGATATTTATCACGCGTGAATAATATTTTCGATATGTCGGAGGGACGCGAGCGTTACGGGTGGATTTACAAGTTAACAGCGGAGCAATTGCGAGAGGAGTTGCTACAGCGGGGCCAGGGGGGCGAGGGCGGGAGTACTGTTTTGCGCGATCGGCTAATACGCTTCGAACTCGGTATCCCGCCAGAGCCAATGGCCTCGACAAGCGCGGGGGAGGGGGCGTCGAACTTATTACACCTGTCGCCGCCCGCGGACATGCGACCCGATAGCCCGGGGCAATTCGACGAGGACGACGTGGCTGAGATGGAGCCCGTCGCCTCCCCTCACCTCCCTCGCGCCCGTAATTCGCCCCCGCGCTCATCTAAGCGAAATGACGCGAGGGACATGTACCACACGCTGCGTAGATGGAATTCCTCGTTTTCGGGAGCGCGTGGAAGTGACTCGGAGGCCTTTCTCGATCGCATTGAGGAGGGCCGCACCATGTGCCCGGTCGACGACGCCGAGTTATTTAAATGCTTGCCGCCTTTCTTGACGGGACCCGCGCTGTACTGGTTTAGGAATCGGCGCGATGGGTGGAGAACTTGGGAGGATTTCGTGGCCGCGTGGCGTGCGCGTTTTGGTAAACCGGACTTTCAGTTCGCGTTGCGAGATGAGATTTTGAGACGCGTGCAGGGGGAACAGGAGCCGGTCGCGGAGTATCTCTCCTGCATGCAATCGTTCTTCGAGCGGTTGAGTCCCCCGTGGACTGTCGAGGAACAACTTAATTACGCCCATCGTAACATGCAGCTGCACTTGCAGATGGCTTTGCGCCGCGATGAGTTCCGCGACTTTGTGACTTTCGAGACATTGGCCATTCGAGTGGAGGCGAGTTACGAGTCTCGTTCGCGGTTCTGTAATTACACGCCACCCGAGAAATCTCTGTTCCCTGACCTGGCATACAGGCCGCCGAAGAAGTCATCCCGCGTTACCGACACCCTGACGGCAGGACTCGCCGCGTCTGGCCCGACGAGAAATACAAGATCGGGTCGGCGAGCTCGCGCGCCGGTGAGGGCCGCCGAGGCCCCGACCACCGCCGTCGTACCGGCTGCGACCGCCGCCGCGAATCCGGCACGTGCATCAACCATTCGCTGTTGGAATTGCGAGAAAAGTGGACACGTCGCGCGGGAGTGCACGGAGACTCGCCGCGTGCATTGTTATCGATGCGGGAAGAAGGACGTCACTGTAAGAACTTGCCCGACGTGTACGGGAAACGCGGAGGCGAGTCGCTAGAGCGGGTTGTCGCGACTCCTGCCGAATCGGTTGAGACCCGCGACATTGATTCTGTTGACGACGTTGAATATTTGAATTTAGCGTTTCGTGCCCTAGAATTACCGCCGTTACGGTATTTCCGTATTTTTATCGGAGAATTCCCGTTAATGGCGCTGGTCGACTCAGGGTCTAGCCGAACAATTTTTGGAGACGAGGGTATTAAAATCGTACGACGATTAGCGTTGCCGACGACTAGAGCGCGCGATCTCCGGATTCGCAACGCGAACGGACAAATAACGGAAATCAGAGAGGAAGTTTCGCTTACGCTTTCACTTCACGATTTGCAGCGTGAGGTTACCGTGTGCCTATTGCCGGCCCTGGCCGTTTCGTGCATTGCGGGGATGGATTTTCTCTGCGCGTTCGGTATCGGCTTGGATTTCGCATCGCGGGGCTGGTATTTCGCGAACCGACCTTGGGAGCGTCGTTCTTTCGATACTGCCGACGATGATGGCATTTGCGTTTGCTGTGGACTATCCGAGCTAAACCACGACCAGGAAGATCGGTTGAGACAGTTCCTGGAAAATAAGATACCTGACGCGGTTACCGATCCCGGTGTCACTTCTCTCACGGAGCATAAGATCGACGTTGGTCAAAGCGCTCCTATTAAACAGCGTTGTTATTTGGTTTCGCCTAAAGTGCAGGAAGCGATTCGCGGGGAGGTTGACAAAATGTTAACGGCCGGAATTATCGAGCCGTCGTTTAGTGAGTGGTCCAATCCCATCGTCATGATACGAAAAGCAAACGGGAAATATCGGTTTTGTTTAGGTTTTCGCAAAGTTAACAGCGTTTCGAAAAAGGACGCGTATCCGTTACCAAATATGAATGGTATACTGGATAAATTGAGATCGGCGCGTTACATTTCTACGATTGATCTGAGCCAGGCGTACTTTCAAATACCATTGGCGAAAGATAGTCGAGAGATCACTGCGTTTAGCGTCCCCGGGAAAGGACTTTATCATTTTACGAGAATGCCGTATGGATTAACCGGAGCTCCCGCGACGTTCCAACGTCTTTTGGATAAATTAATCGGGCCGGAAATGGAGCCCCATGCGTTCGCGTATTTAGACGATATCGTGATTGTTACGCCTACTTTCGAGGAACATTTAGATTGGCTAGAGCGTGTTCTCAGCAAAATCACGGCTGCCGGTCTTACGATAAATCCCGAGAAGTGTGAGTTTTGCCGCTCACAAGTTCGTTATTTGGGATTTGTCTTGCAGCGGGACGGCCTAACTATCGACCCCGATAAAGCTAAGCCGATATTTGAATATCCGGCGCCGCGTAACCTTAAACAATTACGACGTTTTCTCGGCATGTCATCGTGGTATCGTCGATTCATACCGCACTTTGCGACTGTAAGTGAGCCTCTGACTCGATTACTAAAGAAAGCGCAGCGCTGGGAGTGGGGAGAGGAGCAGGAAAGCGCCTTCGCGCAGATTCGCGACCGATTGGCGTCCGCTCCGACTTTGTCGTGTCCCGACTTTCAGATTCCGTTCGTATTACAGACTGACGCTAGTTCCGTTGGGCTGGGTGCTGTCCTGATTCAGCATATCGAGGACGTAGAAAATATTATCGCGTTTGCGAGCCGTGCCTTGTCGGATCCCGAAAGAAAATACTCGGTAACGGAACAGGAGTGTTTAGCGGTTGTGTGGGCTATTCAGAAATTCCGCCCGTACTTAGAAGGATATAAATTTACGGTAATAACGGACCACAGTAGTCTAAGGTGGTTGCATAATTTGAAGAATCCGACAGGTCGACTAGCTCGTTGGGCACTGGAGCTGCTCGAATACGACTATGAGATCGTGCATAGAAAAGGCGCTCTACATCACGTGCCTGACGCGTTATCCCGAATGTTTGAGAGTGACACCGAGATCCCCCTTGCCGCCGTTGTCGATGTTAAGATTCCCGACGACATACGTGACCGCTGGTATCTCGATCGAGTTAGCGATGTATCCGAAACTCCAAATAGGTTTGTAGATTGGAAGATAGTGGACGGACAATTGTATTACTCGCGACCGCGTGCTACAACTTCGGCCGTGGTCGACGATTTGAATGAGTGGAAATTAGTGTTACCGTCGGAATTGCGGGGGGAGGCTCTCCGAGAGGCACACGACGATCCCCAGGCGGGCCACTTAGGGGTAGAAAAAACTCACCATCGATTGATCGTTGCATACTACTGGCCTAACATGTTTAGGGACGTCGCGTCTTACGTTGGAGAGTGCGGTACGTGCCAACGCACGAAAGTCGAGCAGGCGAGCCCAGCTGGACTCATGGGTCGTCGAGTCGTGGAAGTCCCGTGGACTGTGGTCGCCGCCGATATTATGGGACCGCTTCCGCGTAGCAAGTCAGGTTTCGCGTATATTTTAGTCATCCAAGATTTATTTACGAAGTGGGTAGAGTGCCGTGCGTTAAGAGCTGCGAATGGGAAATTAATACGGGAGGCATTAGAAGATCTAGTAATCGCGCGATGGGGAACGCCAAAATTTCTACTCACCGATAACGGGACAGAATTTATTAACCGTACGCTGCGTTCTTTTGCAGACGATTACGAAATTAAGCACACTACCGTTCCGCCATATCATCCACAAGCTAACCCCGTGGAGAGGGTGAATCGCGTTCTGAAGACGATGATCATAGCATTCCTTGATAGAGATCATAGGGAATGGGACGTACATTTGAGCGATTTTCGCTTCGCATACAATACCGCGCATCATTCGTCGATAGGAACGTCGCCAGCCTTCTTAAATTGCGGTAGAGAATTAGAGCCTGCCCGCACGGTACGTCGCCGTCGTGAAAATGTTACCGAGGTACAACAAAGCGAAACGGGAGAGTGGTCAAAGCGAATGAAAGACCTACAGGCCCTACACGGGTGGGTTAACGAAAATCTGGAGCTTGCCTATCAAAAACAATCGACTTATTATAACGCGCGGAGACGTGACAGATCCTTTGGGGTGGGGGAGTTGGTATTGCGGCGACAGCACACGCTTTCTTCGGCATCTCAGAATATTGCCGCAAAATTGTCACCGAAATTTCATGGCCCCTTTAAAATTGCGAGAATCTTATCTCCCGTGGTGTACGAGCTATCAAATTTGGATAATTCAGGAGCGGGAAAAGTCCACATAAAAGACCTGAAACTGTATCATTGTGTCGATGTAGACTGATATGTTTGTGTTGTTGTGTGATTCTTTCTTGTGTCCGTCCGTGGGATCCCGGCAACATCGAAGATTATCGTGCCAGAGTCCCGCACATCCTCCCGAAGAAAGATGCAAGGGCTCTTCGTGGAATTCCACTTGGCGGCGGCCCTGGTGGATATGAGGGTGCAGACCCCGAGAGCTGCCCGGATGCTAGAGGCGGTCCGGGAGTTGTGGCGGGAGGAGCAGGCGGAACGGCGCGACGTCGGAACCGACCCCCCGGGACCAAGAGGAACGGAGGAGCGGGCGACCCAAACGAGCCCCGATCCGGTCGCCCGACGGGAAGTTGGGGTCCAGGCGGGGGCGGAGGCTGCCGTCCCGTGGTGGAAGCTGGCGGAAGAGGAGTCGGCCCCAGAGACCGACCATACGCGGGTGGTGAAGCGCGGGACCGAAGGGCCTAAAAAGCCGAGGGGCGGCCGTGCGGGGTGCTGGAACTGCGGAGGGGACCACCGCTACTCCCAGTGCGACCGGGGCCTGGCCAAATTTTGTTACCGGTGCGGCCGGCGCGGGACCAACCTCCAAAAGTGTCCCGACTGTGGACCGGAGTGGCGCGACGCGGGAGGACAGCACGCCCCCGACCGAGCCCTGGAGAGGCGTCGCCGCTAGTTTTTGTGCTTTGGCAGGGCGTAATAAAGAGCTCTGAAGCTTAATTTCACGGTATTCATTTGTCCAGCCCAATCCCTTCCCTCACGGGCCTCAACCGGTGGAAGTGCGATATCCATTACACAGGATTGTGAGGCGGACTCAGATTTGTCAGGAAACCCGTTTATTCTTTATTCTGTCTTGTCTTGTTTCGTTCGTTCGTTCTTTTTCTTCTGTCTCTTTTGTTGTTTTGGATTGGCGGTGGCGGGTGAAGGTCGCACGGGAAAAAGGGGAAATCGAGGCTTAGCGTCGGCGGTGGAGCGGCCGAACGTGAGGAAATCAAAGTTTCATCCGTGAGCATGAAGATCCTAAGAATTCTCCGCCGTGTCGATCCTTCCTCTTTGGTGTTCGCGAGGTCGTGGGTGGACCGCGGGGAAAAGGTATGTCCGTTCCACGAGATGGACGGCGTGCTTCCCGGGCCTAGAAACCCCCACGTTATCTAGCGTCTTAGTGTCTACGGGTGGCGGTGGTAGCCGGACGCGGCTAGAAACCCCCCCCCCGATAATTTTTTTTTGGTATTTTCTATCGTTCTTGGTTCGCGTTGTAGTTCGGTATCGGTGCGGATTCGCGCATGGCGGGAAGAAGTTGGTGGCTGTTGACGTGTTCGTCAAGAGCCAAGACCTCCTCGGTCCTCTCCGGGGAGGGGGGAGTTGTGACGTGACAGCCGCAGGCTGCTGTCCGTCACAAGGCCCTGAGGGCCCTTACGCAATAACATCACGCGGGCCCTGCGTCCTCCCGCTCGGGAGCGGACGCAAAAGCGTATTCTCTGTACTTTTGTGTGTGTGACGTCCCACGTGCTGTCCATTTAATTACGTGTTAAGATTTTTGCGAGCGTTATACCGCGGTTGCGGCGGAGATCGGTGGCTGTGAAGATCTCATTGTAGTTGTCGGACGTCTCGTCTCCACGGAAAATCTTCCCGGAGATTGCAGAGAAACGGACAACGAGGGAGTCAAGGAAGACCCTTTTTAAGCGGGGGTCCGCAGGTAATGCCGCCCTTATCTTGCCTACCGTTTGTGTCATGTAAGAATTCCGATACTGCCGCTGAATCACGCTTTCAGGATCCAGTGACGGCGCGCGAGGCCGACATCCCGACGGGGCGACTGCAGACCCGATACCGCGGGAAGTGCGGCGAAGGAATCACGACAACTCAAGATCCGCCGACGCCCCGTCGAGGAGGAAATGACGCCCCGATGGCGGAGGATACGCCGGGCGAAGAGAAAAGAGTCGGCCGCGCAAAGAAGCGCCAGGATTCCCGTGCCCGGGGCCCATAAACATCGACCGCCGTGCGTGGATCGATCAGCCGGCGACAGCGTGGGCACCGCGCTCTGCGCGAAAATCGATTTTCGCGAAATCCGCCAATAAGGGCCGAGAACGCCGGGGGCAAGGTGGGGCGCGCCGCCGAGCGGTCCCCGCGAGATCCAGGATTCCTCACTCGTGCTGCGGACGTAATCCTGAGAACTGTGCGTGCGTTCGTGAGTTCCCGAGACGAGTGTAAGGAAGGACGCAGGGGCGACCGACATCCCGACCCGGAGGAGGCCACGAGAGGAGAGTCGAAGTGGTGAGACGAGCGTCACGCATATTGTAAAGCCACCGATTTCGCGGGTTGGGCGAGCCGCGAGGAAATCGCGTACTTGTCGCAAAATCTCTCGGCGTTTATGAGAATCTCGAGTTCCCGGATTCAACGGGGCTTCGTCGCCTCGCCCGATCGCGCCCGTCCGCGTGATTTCGCTACGTGCCGTGTGTTTTATAATCGTTTCGCGTTGCGTGTGCGTCCCGATCCGCAGCCGAGTCAATTGTTGTTGCGTCCGGTCGTCGTGTCGCGGGTTATCCCCGCGCTGTATCTTGTCGCGTCGTAGAAGACTTTGTTCGTCAATGCTGTAAAATTTGGTCGATCGCACTGTGACTGCGAGCCCTTCGGGGAGTATATTCGGATAATTATCGACGCGTTCGTCGTATCCCGCCGTACTGGCGGATCATTAGTAATCATCGCGCTTATCTTCGCGAGAATCGTTCGAGCACGAGAGAACACGAGTCCGTCGCATGTCGCGCGGGCTCGGAGTTGCGATCCGTCCCGTTCGCCCTTGGCGAGGTCACCCTGACGGAAGTCGGCGTCCTCCAACGGCGCCGAGTCAAGCGTAAGACAAGTCGGAGAGTTCCCGCGTACGCATCATAGCCCGCTCGTTTAATAGACCGTTCTCGAAAAATTTGATATCCAGCGGACACCCGCTGATAACGCGCGCGAGCCACCACCGCTCCGCAGAGTCGTCCGTTTCTGTATTATTTACGATCAAATACACTTGTTATTTTTATTTGTTATATCTGTGTCGTACAAGTAATTCTCTCGCCTTCCCGATTCCATCCGCCCGCACCGAACCTCCCCCTCTACCATTTGAGGGCTGAGCAGCTGGATCTCGGAGCCGCTAACGCCCCGGTCGCCTAGCGTGCGCCCGTCTTTCCCGAGATTCACGTCTCGAAACATTGGTTTGCGAGTTGGTGCACACAGAGTGGTACGCTTAACGTACCTGGCGCCCAACTTAGTGCTGCGTCGGGAAACCTCGCGAAGATAGTCGCCCCGACACCCGGGCGGCTCAGGGCCGCGACCAGGGACGGAGGCGAAGTTGGCCGTCGCTCGCGAGCGGCGGTTACAATATATATATATATATATATATATATGTCTTTGGTATAAATTGAGGACATTTTTTTAGACCTATGGTATATTTTGAGGACATTTTGCACTTTTGAGGACCGACCTCATTATTTTTCTCACGTTTGGTATATTTTGAGGACTGTCCTCAAAATTAAAAAATTTTATCATTGGTAACATTTAAGGACATAAAATTAATGTCTTCAAAATAGACCAAACCTACATGGATATCTTTTTGTGTTTGGTACATTTTAAGGACACAAGAAGCAATTGAAGTTATTTTCATGTTTTTACAAAATATATCTATGAATTATGTTCTCTAATAAATTTTCCGACCTATAATGTTTAAAAATATCGATAAAGTTAAGAAAACCTAAACAGGTAAATCTTGGCTGATTAAAATTTTATAAATTAATATTCTCAGCTCATGTAAACTGCGCATCGACAAATTCGTCAGTTCTGAAAACACAGTTATAGGCTAAATACCGATGCTAACAGACATTCATAGATATAATTTAGAAATACATGAAAATAAGTTAAACTGCATGCTGTGTCTTTAAAATGTACCAATTATAAAAAAATTAGATAATAAATACAAACTCCTTAAATTTTAATTATTGTGACTATCACAGTTAATTATTTAATCGTTTTTCTGAAAACTATTAATAATTTCATATATATGGTCTATTTCAAGGACATATATTATATATTATATATATGTCCTTGAAATAGACCATATATAATTTAGAAATACATGAAAATAAGTTAAACTGCGTGCTGTGTCTTTAAAATGTACCAATTATAAAAAAATTAGATAATAAATACAAACTCCTTAAATTTTAATTATTGTGACTATCACAGTTAATTATTTAATCGTTTTTCTGAAAACTATTAATAATTTCATATATATGGTCTATTTCAAGGACATATATTATATATTATATATATGTCCTTGAAATAGACCATATATATGAAATTATTAATAGTTTTCAGAAAAACGATTAAATAATTAACTGTGATAGTCACAATAATTAAAATTTAAGGAGTTTGTATTTATTATCTAATTTTTTTATAATTGGTACATTTTAAAGACACAGCACGCAGTTTAACTTATTTTCATGTACTTCTAAATTATATATGGTCTATTTCAAGGACATATATATATATATATGTCCTTGAAATAGACCATATATGTAAAATTATTAATAGTTCTCAGAGAAACGATTAAATAATTAATAAAGACATCTAAATACCATTAATTGTCTATAATTATATGTATGTAGACATATATGTCTTAAAGGTTTGAAATTATACGTAAAGTATAATTATATACGTAACTAGAATTACATGTTATTGATATAATAATGTTATGAATGTAGACATGTATGTCTCAAACGTCTTGAAATTATATATAATTGTATTTACATGTTATTCGTATAACATGTAACATTGTTAAACCAATAACATGTCAGTATAATTATATGTATAATTTTAAAATATTTAAAGCATACATGTCAACATATAATTAGAGATCAATAGTATATGTTGAATATAGCTGTCTCTAATAATTATCTAATCGTTTCTCTGAAAACTATTCATAATTTCATATATATGGTCTATTTCAAGGACATATATATAATATATAATATATGTCCTTGAAATAGACCATATATATGAAATTATTAATAGTTTTCAGAAAAACGATTAAATAATTAACTGTGATAGTCACAATAATTAAAATTTAAGGAGTTTGTATTTATTATCTAATTTTTTTATAATTGGTACATTTTAAAGACACAGCACGCAGTTTAACTTATTTTCATGTACTTCTAAATTATATATGGTCTATTTCAAGGACATATATATATATATGTCCTTGAAATAGACCATATATGTAAAATTATTAATAGTTCTCAGAGAAACGATTAAATAATTAATAAAGACATCTAAATACCATTAATTGTCTATAATTATATGTATGTAGACATATATGTCTTAAAGGTTTGAAATTATACGTAAAGTATAATTATATACGTAACTAGAATTACATGTTATTGATATAATAATGTTATGAATGTAGACATGTATGTCTCAAACGTCTTGAAATTATATATAATTGTATTTACATGTTATTCGTATAACATGTAACATTGTTAAACCAATAACATGTCAGCATAATTATATGTATAATTTTAAAATATTTAAAGCATACATGTCAACATATAATTAGAGATCAATAGTATATGTTGAATATAGCTGTCTCTAATAATTATCTAATCGTTTCTCTGAAAACTATTCATAATTTCATATATATGGTCTATTTCAAGGACATATACATATACAGTCATATACTGATGGGTTATTATGAGGACATTTCTACATTTTATGTATGGATTATTATAAGGACGTATTAAAAATATTATGATTTAATATAGCTACGTCGTCAGAATAATGTTAAAGTCTGCGTATTACACAGAAATTGAGAATATTTGACACTGAAGTTCGTGGTTTTGTAAATGCAGAGCGTATCGGAAGGAATAAAAAAAGATTTTCCAGACCACAAAATTCAGTGTCAAAGATTCTCAATTTTTTGGCAGTTTGGACTATGTCCGAAAAGACAAAGATCTATACAGAATTATACATACAATTATACTAATATGTTATTGATATAACGTGTAACGTTTTTATACCAATGACATGTAAGTATAATTATACGTATGATTTCTAAACATTTAAGGCATACATATTAACATACATACATACACACATACATACATACATACATACATACATACATATAATTAGGAACAATTAATAGTATATGCTCAATATAGCTGACTTTAATATTTACCTAATTGTTTTTCTGAAAACATTCATAATTTTACATATATGGTCTATTTCAAGGACATACATATATAATCATGTACTGATGGGTTAATATGAGGACACTGTACATTTTATATATGGATTATTATAAGGACATAGTAAAAGTCTTATATGATTTAATACATTTACGTCTTCAAAATAACGTTACAGACTGCGTATTACAGTTCTTTAATCCCGTAACTGCCAGCGTCAAAGAGCTTTGTCTTTTCGAACATGGCCCAAACTGCCAAAAGATTGAGAATCTTTGACACTGAAATTCGTGATCTTGTAAATCCATAGCGTATCCAAAGGAATAAAAAGAAATTTTCGAGACCACAAACTTCAGTGTCAAAGATATTCAATTTTTTGACAGTTTGGACCATGTGCGAAAAAACAAAAACCTTTTACACTGGCAGTTAAGGGGTTGAAGAACTGTATAATTTACACTAAACTCAGATTATTCCCACCTGTGAAGTCATAATTCTGTTGAATGCACGTTCCTTTTGCATTCTCCAAAGTGAGATACAACTCAGATTTTCAGTACAATCTGGAGCAATTTCGAAACTATGTACTTTACTGAGTCTCGCATACTCACTTTAAAAGTGAGGTTATGTTTTGCGATAATTTTGTTATTAAAATGCGTGTTCACTTGGTTGTTTCTTACTTAAATTACTGAGTAATTATGTCACTATCTGCGTATAAAATACATTACTGAGGGACTCAGTCTCACTTTAATATAAATGGAAAGCAACACGTATTAATTTATTTAATATTTTTAACATGTCCTTATAATAATCCTTATATAAAATGTACAAATGTCTTCATATTAACCCATCAGTCTATTACCGTATATGTATATATCCTTCAAATAGACATATATTTGAAATTAAGAATAGTTTTCAGAAAAATGATTAGATAACTATTAAGGACATCTATATCAAGCAAATATTATATTGATTGTTTCTAATTATATGTACGTATGTAGACATGTACGTCTTAAATGATTTGAAATTATACGTACAATTATAGTTACGTGTTATTGGTATAAAAATGTTATGTACGTAGACATGTATGTCTTAAATGTCTTGAAATTATATATAATTGTATTTACATGTCATTCGTATAACATGTAACATTGTTAAACCAATAACATGTCAGTATAATTATATGTTTAATTTCAAAATATTTAAAGCATACATGTCAACATATAATTAGAGACAATCAATAGTATATGTTGAATATAGCTGTCTCTAATAATTATCCAATCGTTTCTCTGAAAACTATTTATAATTTTATATATATGGTCTATTTCAAGGACATATACATATATGGTAATAGACTGATGGGTTAATATGAGGACATTTGTACATTTTATATAAGGATTATTATAAGGACATATTAAAAATATTAAATAAATTAATACATGTTGCTTTCCATTTGTATTAAAGTGAGACTGAGTCCCTCAGTAATGTATTTTATACGCAGATAGTGACGTCATTACTCAGTAATTTAAAGAAACATGCAAGTGATCACGCTTATTTTAATGACAAAATTATCGCAAAACATAACCTCACTTTTAAAGTGAGTATGCGAAACTCAATAAAGCACATAGTTTCAAAATTGCTGAAATGATAGGGAAAAAACTCAGTTGAATCTCACTTGGAAGAATGCAAAAAAATGTGCATTCAACTGAATTATGATTTTACAAGTGGGAATAATGTGAGTTTAATGTAAATGAAATACAGTAATAGTTACGTCTTCAGAATAATGTTACAGTCTGCGTATTATATAATTCTTCAATCCCTTAACTGTCAGCGTAAAAGGTTTTTGGTTTTTCGGACATGGTCGAAACGATCACAAAATTGAAAATCTTTGACACTAAAGTTTGTGGTCTCGAAAATCTTTTTTTATTCCTTTGGATACACTATGGATTTACAAGATCACGAACTTCAGTGTCAAAAATTCTCAATCTTTCGGAAGTTTGGGCCATGTTCGAAAAGACAAAAATCTTTGATGCTGACAGTTAAGGGGTTAAAGAACTGTAATACGCAGTCTGTAACGTTATTCTGAAGACGTACATGTATTAAATCATATAATATTTTTACTATGTCCTTATAATAATCCATACATAAAATGTAAAATGTCCTCATATTAACCCATCAACGTATGACTATGTATGTATATATATGTCCTTATAATAGACCATACATGTGAAATTATGAAAGTTTTCAGAAAAACAATTAGATTATTATTAAAGACAGCTATACTAAGCATATACTATTAATTGTTTCTAATTATATGTATGTATGTTAACATGTATGCCTTAAATGTTTTGAAATTATACGTGTAATTATACTTAAATGTTATTGGTATAAAAACGTTACATGTTATACCAATAACATGTAACGTTTTAGTATAATTGTAAATATAATTTTAAGATATTTAAGACATATACATGTCTACATTTATAATGTTGTACCAATAACATGTAATTATAATTATACGTATAATTTTAAGCCACTTGAGACATACATGTCTACATACGTACATATAGTTAGAGACAATCAATAGTATTTGCTCAATGTAGATGTCTTTAATAATTATTCAATCGTTTATCTGAAAACTATTTATAATTTTACATATGTGGTCTATTTCAAGGACATATGCATATATATTCATACACTGATGGGTTAATATGAGGACATTCTACATTTTATGTGTGGATTATTATAAGGTCATAGTAAAAATATTATGATTTAATACATTTACGTCTTCAGAATAACGTTACAGACTGCGTATTACAGTTCTTTAACCCCTTAACTATCAGCGTCAAAAGATCTTTTCGCACATGGTCCAAACTGCCAAAAAAATTGAATATCTTTGACACTGAAGTTCGTGGTCTCGAAAATCTCTTTTTATTCCTTTGGATACGCTATGGATTTACAAGATCACGAACTGCAGTGTCAAAGATTCTCAATTTTTCGGCAGTTTGGGCCGTGTCCGAAAAGACAAAGATCTTTGACCGTGGCAGTTGAGGGGTTAAACAACTGTGCAATACGCAGACTATAACGTTATTCTGAAAACGAAATTGTTAAATCATATAATACTTTTAATATGTCCTTATAATAATCCATACATAAAATGTATAAATATCCTCATATTAACCCATTAGTCTATTACTGTTTATGTATATATGTCCTTGAAATAGACCATATATGTGAAATAATCTTAAGACGATTCTTGAACTTAAGATCGGTCTATGACCTAGTTTACATCGTACATTTGATACGCGTATCAAGTAGTGAATTTAAGCTGATCAGCCAATAATTAAACACATTCACTAGTTATATTATTTACTATTTGATAGGCGTATCAAATGCACGATGTAAATTAGGTCTTGACTTTCGTCCTAAAGCACTGTATTTGCGGCCGGTATTCATATAGTCGAAACTTATTTCAAGATCGTTTCAAACAATGTCTTAAAATGCTAATACGGCTCTGATTGGCTGATGGCATGTTAAGACTGTACTTAAGATGGTTTTAGCCCGGATCTACAATAGTGTAGTAAGCCTTATGCCATAAGGAATTAACCAATTATATTCGATTATTTTTCTCAAATTCGATTATAATTGGTCAATTTCTTATGGCATAAGGTTTACTACATCTATTGTAGATTCGGCCTTACACATAGACATATGAATACCGATAATTGTATTTACTAGGCCTGTTTTTTTTGCTTCACTGCTGCACTGATGCAATAAGTTAAAGTGAAAGAAATATATATTAATAATTTAAGGCCCGTGGCATATACATTTCCGTAATCGTAAGTGTAAGTTTTCGACCAATCAGATTATTCAATTCAGCCGTAACGAACCGAATTAACCAATGGTATTGCTTAATTTCTTACGGTAACGGTTACAGAAATGTACGTGCCACGGCGAATGAGTAACAGATGTCCACAGATCGAAACGGACACCACCAATCAAATTCTATAAATTTACCCTAATTCTAACTCAGCGATCCGTTTCGATCTGTGCGCATCTGGGACGTTCTCACAATGGCTTTTATTACACCAGTGTAACAGTGTAGCGAAAAAGAGCAAACCGAATGTTTATAGAGGCAATAATTTTGTATGATTTCGACAATGAGCGCATTCAGCAGAGTCAACAGCTAAGTAGCAATTAAACATGATTGGTTTTAACTTATAGACAACAAATCAACGACATTATTCAGCGTAAAATCTAATAATGTTGCTCAGTTGTTGAATCTGCCGAATATAGTCAATGGGGCGCGTTCAGCAGACGGACGGGATCAGTAAGCGTTCAGTGATTCTCTAATATGATTGGCTCTTGTCTTTAGTTCTTCGTTGGATTTAAAAGCAAAAACCAATCATATTAAAGAATCACTAAATGCTTACTGATTTGCTCCATCTGCTGAACGCGCCCAATGGTTATATATAGTAGAATCGAGCAACGCGATTGGTTCAAATTTTACGGTTTCGGCATCTAACATATGATTATTGCTTTTATAAATCCGGCTTTAATCTACATTAGACTGCGATTCGAGGAACGTGTAACCAATAACGTTGTTATTTTTCCGTAAAAGTAAATTGATTGGCTCTACATTTCTCGAATTTGAGATCTTGGGCAAATTCTGGCGTTGTGGATACGAGATTTAATATCGTGGACACAAGCGTGAACAATTGAAAGTAACAATTCTGTATTTTGGTACTTTAAGCAACAATTGCAATTTTATTCTGCACTGTTCATCGAAATTTGTATCAGTGATATATTCATTCACATTTACCCATATTTATATAAATCCTTTAGTAATTACTAAATATATACCACTGATATATTTCAGTCTTAAGATTAAAATGTATTCATTAAGGAAACGAAAAAATGTACCAAGCAGTGAGTATATATTTTACAGATTATATTGTGTGTATATTTTCGAAACATCTTATTTATAAAAGAACAATAAGATTTTGTAAGTGAAATAAAAAATCTATCTTCATATTTTCATTATGTCATCTAGATATGATGCCACAAGTTGTGCTGAAACGTTACAAGATAGAAGAAAAAAAACACAAGGGTAAGATTGTTATTGTTAATTAATTTTATATACAGGATGTATTTTTTACTATACACAGCGTTATTCCTAATCAGAAAATAAGTTAAAAAGTTCTCATTTATTACTATAATACTCAATATAGTACATAAAATAGTATATAAGTGCTGTTGTGTTGAGTAGTGTGTGTGGCAATCTAACAGTAGAAAACTCACGCACACTACCAAAAAATAAAGTCAAAAATATAAAATAAAACTAATTAATTATTTAACATATTATTAGACTTATAATTATTGTAAAATTTAATTATATCTTTGACAAAAAAATGTGTGTACGTGCATGGGTGCATGTGGGCGCGCGCGCGCGCGCGCGCGTGTGTGTGTGTGTGTGTGTGTGTGTGTGTGTGTGTGTGTGTGTGTGTAGGATGTGGAATATTAATTATTCCATAATATTTAAAATTTCAAAAGTAATTAATTGAAAAAGTAAAAATATTGTTAATTTCTATTTTTTAAATTATTTATTTATAAATATTTATAATTATTAATATATACGTTTCATATAAGACACTATTAAGAAGAACACATTCAACGAAATAAAATAATAGCATATATTTTTATGTATTATTTTGTGTAACAATTTTTTTATAATTAAATAATTAATAATGAAAGAAATTCAAAACTACTTTATTTTCATAATCAGTTATTTTTGATACTTTAGACATAAAAATATCTGGTACTATTACATTTTTGGAAATATTTAGCTCAATAATAATTCTCTACTTTGTTAGAGATACAGCAGCTAAAAGTAGCTACAAAATTATATTTACGTATAAATTATTGAAATAGTAACTACATTTTTGATTTCATAAATTATGGAAAATTATTAAAAGTATCAGTAATTTAATTAAAAGTGCCAGATAATTTAATGTCTAAAATAACAAAAATAACTAATTATAAAAATAAAGTAGTTTTGGATTCCTTTTATTTTTAATTATATAATTATAAAAAAATTGTTACACAAAATGTTACATAAAAATATATGCTATTATTTTATTTCATTGAATGTGTTCTTCTTTAACAGTGTTTTACATGAAACGTATATATTAATAATTTACATAATAAAATATGTGGTAATATGGAAATATATTTATTGTAGACAATTATGAAAATAAAGGGTTAGATCCAACTCTCTCTGCAATGACAACAAATAGGTGGGTATTCCTCGCATATTTTCGTATTCATAAAATATTACATCTAATGTATATTAAACACTTTTATTTTCAGGTGTAAGATTACTAACATTGAAATAATAAAAAAACCAAAAATTATAAAAGAAAAACCGGGTACTGATGGTATTAAAGGTTTGCTACATGTAAAAATTAATATAGTCCTAGTTTAGCTTTCAAATTTTAGCTTACAAATAATAACAAAAATAAATTTGTTTTAACTATTAACATTACTTTAGCTTTGCTGAGTTTATGCTATAAAGCTAATTTTATTAATGTGTAAAATCATTACTACAATTTACATTGTTTATATTGTCATTTCTATTTGCAATATTAATTACAATACCAATTACGATATTTCAATTAATATATAAAATAAATTTTACTGACAATAATGTATGTATAATATTTTTCTACATTTCAGATAACAATTGCTCTTTCTCTGAAAACACAAATATTGACTCTGACGTTAATAATTTAAGTATTTCGCCAACAGTAAACGATTTGATTGAAAAAGAAGTAAATAATTGTTTTATGAATTCCAGTCAATTTTCCGATTTATTAAATACAGGTAATCTTACTTTGTAAAAATGGTAAATAATATAATTTGATTCTATATTTGTTACCTATGAATTTAGTTAGTGCTTATTCATTATTTATTACTTTTTAGTTAGCCCCATCACACATAAAATTCCATAACGACCTAAGTGTAGGAAAATCGATCAATTCCAATCAAGTACATACGGCTCTCTGAAAGCTTACGGTTACGTCTTGCGTCCTTATAGAAGTTAATGCGTGATGGCCCTTACTAATTAATTACTCAATATTTATATATTATATATATTTTTATTATTTATTAGATGTCATAGATATATCTTTTAATTCAATATTGGATAATAATACCGAAAAACAGTCTCCTTCAACTTCCAGTAAATTTCGAGGAGTTGAAAAAACAAGCAATATAAACAATCTTACTCGAGAGATTAATAATGAAATAGAAGGTACTAGATGTTTTCTCTATAATTTTTATAACGATCTTTTAGTGTTACTTGTACTTATTGTTTAATATTTTTTCTTGGTAAATAGAAAAAGCTATTGAAAGTGATCCTGATTATGTGCAAGGTGAATATTCATCAGTTACGAGTGATTCTGAAGAAACAGAGGGATCAGAACATGAGAATCGCGATAAATATAAAAAGCACTTTTCTAGTACGCATAATAATGATTCGACGGGCATATCTTCAGGTATGGATGTCAGTAACACTTTGGGCAATAAATATATATAGTACCTTTTTAGTACGTGTAATAATGATTCGACGGGTATATCTTCAGGTATGGATGTTAGCAACATTGTGGGCGAATGTGAAACTCGACAAGACGAGCAATCGATAATACCGACAAAACGTGCTGGCACAAAAAAATATATGTGCGTCTTCTGTCGTAAAATGCAAGCGAAGATTGTTCGACATTTCGAAATTGTTCATTCTAAAGAACCGGATGTTCAAAAATTCAAATATTTACCTAAAGGTTCAATGGAAAGAAGAAATATTATCGACACGTTAAGAAAAAGAGGAAATTTTCAATTTAACATTGAGAAACAGTATGAAGGACATGGTTTTATTCCATGCAGGCGAGCAAGAGAAAATCGTCCTAAATTACTTAAAAATTATCTAGCTTGCGGAAATTGCAAAGGTCATTATTTAAAATCGACAATAAGACATCATTTCAAAAAATGTACAGGTCGAATAGGAGAAAAAAGTCGTATTGTTAAAGTAATGGGTCGGAGATTAGAAGGCAAATGTCTTAAAGAAGCTGATGAGAGAGTACGGCGACTAATATTACCAGCAATGAGAAACGATGACGTCACGCGGAATATTCGTTACGATATTTTATTAATACTATATGCGAATTTTCAGTGCAAAAAATATAGGCACTCATCACATCATTTACAAATGATTCGATCCCGATTGCGGCTTGTAAGTCGTTTATTGATAGCGATGAGAAATATTAATAATAATATAACGTCTTTGATTTCTATTTACGACCCAAAATATTACGATACATTCTTAGATGCCATAAATATTGTTGCACAATATAACGAAGAAACAGATATCTATGAAAAGCCTGCTGTTGCATCTAATCTTGGTACCTACGTAAAGCATATTGGCGAACTTTTAATAACAAAATGCATAAAGGAACACGATGACAATACAAAAACAAATGCAGAAAATTTTCTAAAATTGTTATTTGTCGATTATGGAGCTAGTGTCAATAAAACAGTAGTCGAATCTCAAACTCAATTTAAAAGACAAAAAATTGTGAAACTTCCTGCAATAGAAGACGTACGAAAATTGCGGAATCATGTATTAAAAGTGCAAAAGGAATCGTACAATAATTTGAAAAATTCTGATAAAAATGAATTTTTATTATCTGCATGGATTTCTCTTGGAGAAGCTACTTTAACATCAATACAATTATTTAATCGCCGTCGGCCAGGAGAAACGGAGCGAATATTAATTTCTGATTTTAACAATTATGAAAGAATTAATGAAAATGTTGAAACGTTCAGTGGATTATCTGAAGAAAAAAAAAATTTGGCACAAAAATATGTGCGATTTTGCATACGCGGAAAGTTAGGAAGAACTGTTCCTATAATATTAGATGAACTTAATTTGGAATGTGCTCAAACATTTTTACAATTAAGAAGTAAAGCCAGAGTATCCTCAAAAAATCCTTATTTATTTGGTATTCCAGGACATGATAAAACTGTTAATAAATGTTTAGATGCATATCGAGCCATGACACATTTTGCTAAAGAATGCGGAACTGAATTTCCTAATACATTAACTAGCACTACACTCAGGAAACATATTGCTACTATGGGAATTACTCTTAATTTAACGGATACTCAGATTACAGATCTAGCTAATTTTATGGGCCATCATGAAAAAATACACAAGGAAATATATAGAAAACCAGTAGTGGTTAAAGATATTACAGAAGTTTCACAACTTCTAGAAGCTGCACAAGGCATTAGAGATTCAGCGAATAATTTAATTGAAGAAAGCGACAGTGAGATTGAATATGAAAATAAAGACAGCACAAATGATGAAATATTTGAAGAAACTAATTCTTTGCAACAATCGAGCGACAGTAAGTAAAAAATTTATTTCCATAATATCCTAAATATTGAAGATAATTATTGACGCAATATTAGTGCGCAGGTACACTAATAAATTTATGTAAAATTATATGTATTATAGTGAATAATTTTTGAGGCACACTGTAATAGATATAAAATTTCACGTTTTTATAATTTTGTATATAAATTTTGCAATTATTTATTAATTTGTTTTTTTACACTTGTGCATACACCGTAAACAAATTTATTACAAATTAAACTATTACAAACATTGCAAAATGTTGGAAGACCTTTCGACTCAGACTTAATTTAGTCCGTTTTACATGTATATAAACGTTGTTAATAATTATCAGACGTTTTGCATAAACTGTTATTTTATTAATTTAACGGTTTTGTAATACAGATTCAGTGTCAACGCCAGTATATAAAAAACGTACAAAAACGGAAATGACAGCGATACAGAAAAAACGCAGATCAAAAGGTAAGAATGAATGTATATTCAATCAATCAGTTGATAATGTTGTTTGATACCCAGATAACCAAACCTGCAAAAGCAGAATCCCACAGCAAATCCATAGCCTACTGTGTCCGCATTAAGCTCGTGTTCTGTGGGCAGAGACTGCATTCGACTGATCTACTCTTTTTCTGCCGCCAATATGCTCTCAGATTTTGTCCAGCAGATTCTGTACAAAACACAAGTTTAATGCGGACACAGTAGGCTATAGATTTGCTGTGTGGGATTCTGCTCTTGCAGATTTGGTTATCTGTATATTGAATAATTATAAAGAAAAAGATATTATATATATGTATTGTAGAAGTGTGTTTTACTTTTACATACGCAGACGCATTTGCGGTCCCTATTAAGCGAATAAATTGGACACAAGAGGAGAAGACAGCTGTATTAGAAGCATTTAAAAAACAAGTACAAACTGATACACTTATAACTGGAAAAGAAATGCAGAATCTTATATCTTCTACACCATGTTTGTCTAAACGAACAGTTCCTCAAATGAGAACGTGGTTACACGCGCAAAAAAGGAAATTAAATAATTTTTAAATTCAACTAGCATAAAAATCGTCATAAATGTTTTTTTTTTACTTATTAAAAGATGTCATGGGTAGACACGTTGTGTAATATAGACACAAATTTTTTATAAACACTTTATAAAATGATTTTATGTAGACTTTATGTATTCAAATACAGAGTAATTATGAACAACTTAAGTTATTTTAATACTTATTAAACCTTCTTATTCAATCATGTCATTCAATTCTAACATGACTTATTCGTTACGAAAATTTTCACCAAAAAGAAGCTTAATGTTTGAAATATAATAGATAAGAGAAATAGTTAATAATATGAAAAATAATTACGGAGTATAAAACATAGGCTGGGCATAAGACAGACAGGTGTGACGCGACTCATCATCAAATGCGGGCGCTTTATACAATCAATTAATCACACATCAGTTACAAAAGATATTAATGGGTTACACGCACACATACGCGCGCACACTAGCTTATTTATTTATTATTGTTGTCAAAATATCAAATAGATGTTTTAAAAAAGGAAATAGATTACTTTATTAATCTATACATTATATACGCGTGTATAATTTTTGTGAAACGTATGCCTGAGGATATTTTCGTTGAACAATTGTACAATATGTAGATCAAATATTAGACGTAATTGTATTAAATCATGTAACAATATTAGTCCTTGTAATAATCCATACATAAAACGCGTGTATATGTCTTTGTATTAACCAATCAGTCTATTATTATACATATATCCCACCAAACATCAAGTTACATGTAACGTACTTGTTAGTTGTAATTTCCCACTCAACAATGTAATTGTAATATAACACGTGTGTTATATTGCAATTATATTAATTGGGTGGGAAATTACAACTAACAAGCACGTTACATGTAACTTTGTGTTTGCGGGGATGTATTTGCCCTCGAAATAGACCATGTAAGTTAGGTCATACTTTTCAGAAAAAACGATTAGTACTAAAAATATCTATATTGATTAAGCAGTATTAACTGTGCATCTAAATATATATAATAGACCATATATGTTAGGTCATGAATAAGATATGTACATGTATGTAGGTCTTATATTATAAATATAGGTTATATAGTATGTGTAGATTATGTGGCTTAAATGTTTTTTGTATAATTTTAGGACATTAAAAAAGACCTACGTGCATATATTTAGATGCAGTTAACACTGCTTAATCAATACAGATGTTTTTAATAATTATCTAATCGTTTTTTCCAAAAACTATGACCTAACATATATGGTCTATTTCGAGGACATATATATATATGTATAACAATGGACTGAGGAAGTTTAATATGAAGACATACATAGATACGGTTTGTTTAGATTATTATACGGACCAATATTGTTACATGATATAATACAATTACGTCTAATGACATTTGGTCTACATATTGTACAATTGTTCAATGAAAATGTCCTCAGGCATACGTTTCACAAAAATATTCCTTTTTTAAAAAATCTATTTAATATTTTGACAATAATAAATAAGCTAGTGTGTGTGCACGCGCGTGTGCGTGTGTATGTAAATACATTAATATCTTTTGTAACTGATATGTGATCGTATCAATTGATCGTAAGCGCCCGCAATCTGATGATGAGTCGCGCTATCCCTGCCTATGTTTTACACTCAAGCCGTAATTATTTTTCATATTATTAACTATTTCTTCTTACTAAATCATGTTACAATTGAATGACATGATTGAATGCCCTCAATTGCAATATTTAATTTTGGAACAACATAAAAGCTATAATTATCACAATTATTGTTATTAAAACTAATTTTACTTTTTATGTTAAAATACAAACTAAAGTTTTAATATTACTCGTGACATTACTTTTTATTTTAAATTGTATTTTATTTCATGCATTTAACAAATAAGTCATATTAGAATTAAATAACATAATTGAATGAGAAATAAGGTATTAAAATAACTTAAGTTGTTCATAATTACTCTGTATTTGAATATATAAAGTCTACATAAAGTTATTTTATAAAGTCTTTATAAAAGTTATGTACATATTACACAACATGTCTACCCATGACATTATCTTTCAATATGTAAAAAAAAACACGACAATTTTTATGCCAGTTAAATTTAAAAATTATTTAATTCCCTTTTTTGGGCGTGTAACCACGTTCTCATTTGAAGAACTGTTCGTTTAGGCAAACATGGTGTTTATAGAAGATATAAGATTCTGCATTTCTTTTCCAGTTATAAGTGTATCGGTTTGTACTTGTTTTCTAAATGCTTCTAATACAGCTGTCTTCTCTTGTGTCCAATTTATTCGCTTAATAAAGACCGCAAATGCGCCTGCATATAAAAAAATAAAACACACTTCTACAATACATATATATATATATATTTTTTTTTCTTTATAATTATTTAATATCAAACATTATCAACTGATTGGGTATACATTTATTCTTACCTTTTGATCAATGTTTTTTTACGTATCGCTGTCATTTCCATTTTTGTACGTTTTTTATACACTGGCGTTAACAATGAATCTGTATTACAAAACCGTTAAATTAATAAAATAACAGTTTATGTAAAACGTCTGATAATTATTAACAACGCTTATATGCATGTAAAGCGGACTAAATTAAGTCTGAGTCGAAAAGTCTTCCAACATTTTGCAATGTTTGCAATAGTTTAATTTGTAATAAATTTGTTTACGGTGTATGCACAAGTGTAAAAAAACAAATTAATAAATAATTGCAAAATTTATATAAAAAATTATAAAAACATGAAAATTTTATACCTATTACAGTGTGCCTCAAAAATTATTCACCATAATACATATAATTTTACATAAATTTATTAGTGTACCTGCGCACTAATATTGCGTCAGTAATTATCTTCAATATTTAGGATATTTTGGAAATAAATTTTCTACTTACTATCACTCGATTGTTGCAAAGAATTAGTTTCTTCAAATATTTCATCACTTGTGCTGTCTTTATTTTCATATTCAATCTCACTGTCGCCTTCTTCAATTAAATTATTCGCTGAATCTCTAATGCTTTGTGTGGCTTCTAGAAGTTGTGAGACTGCTGTAATATCTTCAACCACTACTGATTTTCTGTATATTTCCTTGGGGATTTTTTCATGATAGTCCATAAAATTAGTCAGATCTGTAATTTGAGTATCTGTTAAATTAAAAGTAATTCTAATAGTAGCAATGTGTTTCCTGAGTGTAGTGCTAGTTAATGTATTAGAAAATTCAGTACCGTATTCTTTAGCAAAATATGTCATGGCTCGATATGCATCTAATCATTTATTAACATTTTTGTCATGTCCTGGAATACCAAATAAATAAGGATTTTTCGAGGGTACTCTGGTTTTACTTCTTAATTGTAAAAATGTTTGAGCATATTCCAAATTAAGTTCATCTAATATCATAGAAACAGTTTTTTCTAACTTTCCGCGTATATAAAATCGCACATATTTTCGTGCCAAATCTTTTTGTTCTTTATATAATCCACTGAACGTTTCAACGTTTTCATTAATTCTTTCATAATTGTTAAAATCAGAAATCAATATTCGCTCCGTTTTTCCTGGCTGACGACGATTAAATAATTGTATTGATGTTAAAGTAGCTTCTCCAAGAGAAATCCATGCAGAAAATAAAAATTCATTTTTACCAGAATTTTTCAAACTATTGTACGATTCCTTTTGCATTTTCTATACATGATTCCGCAATTTTCGTACGTCTTCTATTGCAGGAAGTTTCACAATTTTTTGTCTTTTAAATTGAGTTTGAGATTCGATTACTGTTTTATTGACACTAGTTCCATAATCGACAAACGATTTTGGAAAATTTTCTGGATTTGTTTTTGTATTGTCATCGTGTTCCTTTATGCATTTTGTTATTAAAAGTTCGCCAGTATGCTTCACGTAGGTACCAAGATTAGATGCAACAGCAGGCTTTTCATAGATATCTGTTTCTTCGTTATATTGTGCAACAATATTTATGGCATCTAAGAATGTATCGTAATATTTTGGATCGTAAATAGAAATCAAAGACTTTATATTATTAATATTTCTCATCGCTATCAATAAACGTCTTACAAGCTACAATCGAGATCGAATCATTTGTAAATGATGTGATGAGTGCCTATATTTTTTGCACTGAAAATACGCATGTAGTATTAATAAAGTATCGTAACGAATATTCCACGTGACGTCATCGTTTCTCATTGCTGGTAATATTAGTCGCCGTACTCTCTCATCAGCTTCTTTAAGACATTTGCCCTCTAATCTCTGACCCATTACTTTAACAGTACGACTTCTTTCTCCTATTTGACCTGTACATTTTTTGAAATAATGTCTTATTGTCGATTTTAAATAATGACCCTTGTGATTCCCACAAGCTAGGTAATTTTTAAGAATTTGAGGGTGATTTTCTCTTGCTCACCTGCATGGAATAAAACCATGTCCTTCATACTGTTTCTCAATGTTAAATTGAAAATTTCCTCTTTTTCTTAACGTGTCGATAATATTTCTTTTTTCCATTGAACCTTTAGGTAAATATTTGAATTTTTGAACATCCGGTTCTTTAGAATGAACAATTTCGAAATGTCGAACAATCTTCGCTTGCATTTTACGACAGAAGACGCACATATATTTTTTTGTGCCAGCACGTTTTGTCGGTACTATCGATTGCTTGTCTTGTCGAGTTTCACATTCGCCCACAATGTTGCTAACATCCATACCTGAAGATATACCCGTCGAATCATTATTACACGTACTAAAAAGGTACTATATATATTTATTGCCCAAAATGTTACTGACATCCATACCTGAAGATATGCCCGTCGAATCATTATTATGCGTACTAGAAAAGTGCTTTTTATATTTATCGCAATTCTCATGTTCTGATCCCTCTGTTTCTTCAGAATCACTCGTAACTGATGAATATTCACCTTGCACATAATCAGGATCACTTTCAATAGCTTTTTCTATTTACCAGAAAGAGATATTAAATAATAAGTACAAATAACACTAAACGATCATTATAAAAATTAAAGAAGAAGCATGTAGTACCTTCTATTAATTTCTTGAATAAGGTTGTTTATATTACTTGTTTCTTAAACACCTCGAAATTTGCTAGGAGACTTTTTCGGCATTACTATCCAATATTAAATTAAAAAATACATTTATGACATCTAATAAATAAATATATATATGTATTTATTATTTACTACATGTAATAAATGTACTTTTAATTCAATATTTGATAGTAATGCTGAAAAACAGTTTCCTAGCAAATTTCGAGGAATTCAAGAATGAAGCAATATAAACAACCTTATTTAAGAAATTAATAGAAAGTACTACATGCTTCTTCTTTAATTTTTACGATGAAATAATATATAATATATAAAATATATGACGTAATATATAAAAATTGAGTAATTAATTAGTAAGGACCATCGCATTAACTTCTATAAGGACGCAAGACGTAAGCGTAAGCTTTCAGAGAGCCGTATATACTTGATTAGAATTGATCGATTTTGTAAAACTGCATAATAGGAGCCTATACGAGAAATTATTTGAAAAGTAGTAGATCTTATGTATTTTTGGTCGTTGAATCCAAAACTGTTGTTAGAATTAGAGGGTCACTTGCATTTTTTAATATATTATCATGAAAATAACAAAAAACAGTAAATATTGTGTTTAACAAAATACAACACACCGCGTTTTCTGAGAATATATATTGTGTATGTGTGTGTGTGTGCGTATATTGTACTTTGTTAAACACAATATTTACTGTTTTTTGTTGTTTACATGACGATATCTTAAAAAATACAAGCACCCCCTAATTCTAACAACAGTTTTGGATTCAGAGACCAAAAATAGATCTACGATCTACTACCTTTCAATTGATTTTTCGTATAGGGCCCTATTATGCAGTTTTACCATCGATTTTAGCTACGGTCCACTTGACGCTACAAACGTTTCGAAGCATTCTTTGATTGGTCAATTCGTAAAAATCTTTGTTTCGATTGGTCAGTCAAACACTTCGAAGCATTTGTAGCATCAAGTGAACCGCAGCCTTTCCGGAAGCACCCCGACTGACCACGTCCCAATTGATCACCGCTTTTCTAATTGGCAGTCTAACGGAAAAACTCTAAGCATTCATTGCTGTAAATGGTTGTGGTCAATTGCAACGTGGTCAATCAGGGCGCTCCCGATTTTCGTACAATTACGTCGTTATAAAATTTTATGTGTGATGGGGCTAACTAACAAGTAATAAATAATGAGTAAGCACTAACTAAATTTAAAAATAACAAATACAGAATCCAGTTATACTATTTATCATTTCTACAAAGTAAAAGGATTACCTGTATTTAATAAATCCGAAAATTCACTGGAATCCATAAAACAATTATTTACTTTTTTTTCAATCAAATCATTTACTGTTGGCAAAATACTTAAATTATTAAAGTTAGAGTAAATATTTGTGTTTCCAGATAAAGAACAAATGTTATCTAAAAATGTAAAAAAATATTACATACATACATTATTGTCACTAAAATTTATTTTATATATCAATTAAAATATTGTAATTAATATTGCGAACAGAAATGACAATAAACAATGTAAATTAGTATTCATTTTACACATTAATAAAATGAACTTTGTAGCGTAAACTAAGCAAAGCTAAAGTTGTGTTAATAGATAAAACAAATTCATTTTGTATACATTAAAAATTTAAAAATCTTGCTATATTAAGTATACTAAGAAATATTTGTACAATAATAAAGCGAAATTGCAGTCACTTTTTTTAATTTTTACCTGATATTCCAGAACATAAAATATTGACAATATTTACAAATAGATAATTTAAAAAATTGAATCTAACAATATTTTTACTTTCTCAATTACTTTCGAAATTTTTAATATTATGAAATAATTAATATTCCATATCCCACACGCACACACGCGCGCGCGCACACACGTACACATAACTTTGTGAAAGGTATAATTAAGTGTTTCAATAATCTTAATATATGATAAATAATAATTCACATATATAGTTATTTGTACATATTTATATATATGTATATATCTAATAGTTAAATTCTGGATACTTTTATTTTTTTCTAAAAATTTATTTTTAGAAAATTATCATAAATACATAAATAAATAATTTTATTGCTATATATACATGTTTTTTTTTTAAATTACCTTCACTGACTATATAATGTTATTGTTTTGTCGAAAAGTAAATTCATTGAGTTCTTAATTATTTATTTCTATAATGCTTAACAAATTAGTAAAGCAAAATAATTATTAAAAATTGAAAAATTAATTCAATCAGCGGCCTATTCTTTAGCTGGGTATACTTCAATGAATTGTTTGGTAATGCGTGCAAGTTTTCTACTGCTAGATTATCACACACTATTAAACACAACACAGCACAATTATATACTACTTTATGTATCACATTAAGTATTATAGTAATAAATAAGAACTTTTTAACTTATTGTCTGATTAGGAATAACGCCATGTATAGTAAAAAATAAAAAATCCTGTATATTGTATAAAATTAACAATAACAATCTTACCTTTATGTTTTTCTTCTTGTATCTTACAACGTGTCAGCACAACTTGTGGCATCATACCTGGATGACATGATAAAAATAGTTTCCAAATAAGGTACTGTCGGCAAAACTGGATTCTTTCTGAATTCATCTTTATGCAATTATTAATCCTATACAAAGCATATCCTATTACGAAGCTCAAAACAAATGTACCAGTAAAATAATTAAATTTCAGCTTATGGTACAATATGTATTTTGCGGTGAGAGTCGTTAAGAATGAGTATAGTAAGTGACTAATGCATGTCGTCATGTATCCAGTTTCTTTGTACATTATTGTAAAAGAAGTAAAGATAAAAGCTTCGTATATTAGTCCATGTATAACATAGAATAGCTGCAGCAAGACAACTAACAATGTAGCTATATCAAGTTCCTCAATATTTGAACTTTTTACGTCGTCAACAGCTTTAATAGCAATGGCTATATTTACAATCAACTGCAAAATAAAAGTTATAACATTCAATTTTTAATTATTTTATTCCATACTGTACAATCCACACTTGTGGCGAAAATAAAAATAAAAATAAAGTAATAATTACCATGCCAATGAGAGAAGCTCTTATTAACAGCAGTTTAATGTCCAAAGTGCCAATTCGCGGATTAATTTCTCTGCCCTGCCAAAAATTATTTATCTTATTGTTGGTTGACACATATATATTCAGGTTGATCACTGAAACTTTTCCTACCTTAATGTATAATTCCACAGCTAAAATCGTTCCCACAATCCAGCTACTGATTGAAAATTGTACAATATTATTGATGATGTAATTGCTAACTGATATATTCATATATATATATAAACCAAGTCCAATTAGCATCACTATAGTGCTCAAATAGCCATTTACACAATACTGAAGTCTTCTGGTTTTACTTTGCTGTCCGTCTATGGTTTTCCCAATTGGTATAATCGATGTACAAGTCAATAATATTAAAAATGCAACATAGGATAATGAATATAAATTTATATAAGACTTCCAATCAATAGAAAGTTTTACAAGTGCAGTTTTGCATTGTCCTTTCGAGCACAAGAATTGTGGTAAGATTACAGACAACGGTAATATAAATATGAGAAGACATGTCCCGATCCATTTACCCCATTCTTGTGATTTGTCAACTCTATTTATCTCTTTTTCACGTTTCACATCTGTCTCATCTTCTTGCAAGGGTTTTGTCAAATCTCTTTGCATGGAACATTCTCTTCCTTTTTCACCCAGAGGATAATCTTGTATGTAATTTTTTCTCTCCCGTGAGAGCGAGACAGCTCTGTCGATGCTTCTCGTTACAGATTTATGTTCCTGCTCAGTCTTCAGAAGCGTCGGTCCATGTGTTACCAACATAATTTCTCTCTTCATACACATTTGCAGAAGCAATGATTCAGTTGAATTTTCCAGTGCCTTTGCATCGCTTTTTTTATGATTACTCGCTTTGTCTTCAACGTCTATGCGGGATAAAAATATTTTAGCAAGACGCGTGTTACGAATGGGTAATTTCCTAAACGTGGTTGGAGATTTCCCAGTACAAAATCTTATTGTTCTTTTATAAATAAGATGTTTCAAAAACATACATAACACAATCTGCGTTCCGTTTCACGCATAATGCGCATAATCATTCATCTTTGTTGTTTGTCTGATGTTAAACAAAGATAAACAATGCATTATGCGCATCATACGTGAAACGGAATGCAGCCACAATATCTGAAACATGTACTTACTGATTGTTACATTTTTTCATTTTCTTAATGAATATATTTTAATCCTACGTTTGAGAGTTCAGCATTTTCGACCATTTCATCATCATGTTAGAAAAAGCAGAACTTTCAAATATGGCTCGTCCTCGTCGCTCGTCGCTTAAAGGTGCCTTTTCACGCTGAAGCTTGACGCTCAGGGTGCGGTCCCATGAAGCGAATTATGCGGAAGCGGAACGAACGGATCACCAATCACAGAACCGTTTCGACGGAATCTTTGAAAGAGTTCTATCAGAATGATCCCGCGATTGATGATCCGCTCGTTCTGCTTCCGCATAATCCGCTCCATGGGACTGCACCCTCAGGGTGCGATCCCATGAAGCGGATTATGCGGAAGCGGAACGAGCGGATCACCAATCACAGAACCGTTTCGACGGAATCTTTGAAAGAGTTCTATCAGAATGATCTCGCGATTGGTGATCCGCTCATTCCGCTTCCGCATAATCCGCTTCATGGGACCGCACCCTCATTTTCAGCGTCAAAAGACATCACGTGACTAAAGGCGATTTTTGGCAATCGTTTGATACATGTACCAAACTGTATCAGAACCAATAAAATAAAAGTTTATTTATATCTCATTGGTTCTGGTACAGTTTCGTATGCTTTGGTACATGTACCAAACTATTGCCAAAAATCGCCTTTAGTCACGTAATGTCTTTTGACGCTGAAAATGAGCGTCAAGCTTCAGCGTGAAAAGGCACCTTTAAGCGACGAGCGACGAGGACGAGCCATATTTGAAAGTTCTGCTTTTTCTACAATAGAATCTACAATAGATGTAGTAAACCTTATGCCATAAGAAATTGACCAATTATAATCGAATTTGAGAAAAATAATCGAATATAATTGGTTAATTCCTTATGGCATAAGGCTTACTACACTATTGTAGATCCGGGCTAAAACCATCTTAAGTACAGTCTTAACATGCCATCAGCCAATCAGAGCCGTATTAGCATTTTAAGACATTGTTTGAAACGATCTTGAAATAAGTTTCGACTATATGAATACCGGCCGCAAATACAGTGCTTTAGGACGAAAGTCAAGACCTAATTTACATCGTGCATTTGATACGCCTATCAAATAGTAAATAATATAACTAGTGAATGTGTTTAATTATTGGCTGATCAGCTTAAATTCACTACTTGATACGCGTATCAAATGTACGATGTAAACTAGGTCATAGACCGATCTTAAGTTCAAGAATCGTCTTAAGATTATTTCACATATATGGTCTATTTCAAGGACATATATACATAAACAGTAATAGACTAATGGGTTAATATGAGGATATTTATACATTTTATGTATGGATTATTATAAGGACATATTAAAAGTATTATATGATTTAACAATTTCGTTTTCAGAATAACGTTATAGTCTGCGTATTGCACAGTTGTTTAACCCCTCAACTGCCACGGTCAAAGATCTTTGTCTTTTCGGACACGGCCCAAACTGCCGAAAAATTGAGAATCTTTGACACTGCAGTTCGTGATCTTGTAAATCCATAGCGTATCCAAAGGAATAAAAAGAGATTTTCGAGACCACGAACTTCAGTGTCAAAGATATTCAATTTTTTTGGCAGTTTGGACCATGTGCGAAAAGATCTTTTGACGCTGATAGTTAAGGGGTTAAAGAACTGTAATACGCAGTCTGTAACGTTATTCTGAAGACGTAAATGTATTAAATCATAATATTTTTACTATGACCTTATAATAATCCACACATAAAATGTAGAATGTCCTCATATTAACCCATCAGTGTATGAATATATATGCATATGTCCTTGAAATAGACCACATATGTAAAATTATAAATAGTTTTCAGATAAACGATTGAATAATTATTAAAGACATCTACATTGAGCAAATACTATTGATTGTCTCTAACTATATGTACGTATGTAGACATGTATGTCTCAAGTGGCTTAAAATTATACGTATAATTATAATTACATGTTATTGGTACAACATTATAAATGTAGACATGTATATGTCTTAAATATCTTAAAATTATATTTACAATTATACTAAAACGTTACATGTTATTGGTATAACATGTAACGTTTTTATACCAATAACATTTAAGTATAATTACACGTATAATTTCAAAACATTTAAGGCATACATGTTAACATACATACATATAATTAGAAACAATTAATAGTATATGCTTAGTATAGCTGTCTTTAATAATAATCTAATTGTTTTTCTGAAAACTTTCATAATTTCACATGTATGGTCTATTATAAGGACATATATATACATACATAGTCATACGTTGATGGGTTAATATGAGGACATTTTACATTTTATGTATGGATTATTATAAGGACATAGTAAAAATATTATATGATTTAATACATGTACGTCTTCAGAATAACGTTACAGACTGCGTATTACAGTTCTTTAACCCCTTAACTGTCAGCATCAAAGATTTTTGTCTTTTCGAACATGGCCCAAACTTCCGAAAGATTGAGAATTTTTGACACTGAAGTTCGTGATCTTGTAAATCCATAGTGTATCCAAAGGAATAAAAAAAGATTTTCGAGACCACAAACTTTAGTGTCAAAGATTTTCAATTTTGTGATCGTTTCGACCATGTCCGAAAAACCAAAAACCTTTTACGCTGACAGTTAAGGGATTGAAGAATTATATAATACGCAGACTGTAACATTATTCTGAAGACGTAACTATTACTGTATTTCATTTACATTAAACTCACATTATTCCCACTTGTAAAATCATAATTCAGTTGAATGCACATTTTTTTGCATTCTTCCAAGTGAGATTCAACTGAGTTTTTTCCCTATCATTTCAGCAATTTTGAAACTATGTGCTTTATTGAGTTTCGCATACTCACTTTAAAAGTGAGGTTATGTTTTGCGATAATTTTGTCATTAAAATAAGCGTGATCACTTGCATGTTTCTTTAAATTACTGAGTAATGACGTCACTATCTGCGTATAAAATACATTACTGAGGGACTCAGTCTCACTTTAATACAAATGGAAAGCAACATGTATTAATTTATTTAATATTTTTAATATGTCCTTATAATAATCCTTATATAAAATGTACAAATGTCCTCATATTAACCCATCAGTCTATTACCATATATGTATATGTCCTTGAAATAGACCATATATATAAAATTATAAATAGTTTTCAGAGAAACGATTGGATAATTATTAGAGACAGCTATATTCAACATATACTATTGATTGTCTCTAATTATATGTTGACATGTATGCTTTAAATATTTTGAAATTAAACATATAATTATACTGACATGTTATTGGTTTAACAATGTTACATGTTATACGAATGACATGTAAATACAATTATATATAATTTCAAGACATTTAAGACATACATGTCTACGTACATAACATTTTTATACCAATAACACGTAACTATAATTGTACGTATAATTTCAAATCATTTAAGACGTACATGTCTACATACGTACATATAATTAGAAACAATCAATATAATATTTGCTTGATATAGATGTCCTTAATAGTTATCTAATCATTTTTCTGAAAACTATTCTTAATTTCAAATATATGTCTATTTGAAGGATATATACATATACGGTAATAGACTGATGGGTTAATATGAAGACATTTGTACATTTTATATAAGGATTATTATAAGGACATGTTAAAAATATTAAATAAATTAATACGTGTTGCTTTCCATTTATATTAAAGTGAGACTGAGTCCCTCAGTAATGTATTTTATACGCAGATAGTGACATAATTACTCAGTAATTTAAGTAAGAAACAACCAAGTGAACACGCATTTTAATAACAAAATTATCGCAAAACATAACCTCACTTTTAAAGTGAGTATGCGAGACTCAGTAAAGTACATAGTTTCGAAATTGCTCCAGATTGTACTGAAAATCTGAGTTGTATCTCACTTTGGAGAATGCAAAAGGAACGTGCATTCAACAGAATTATGACTTCACAGGTGGGAATAATCTGAGTTTAGTGTAAATTATACAGTTCTTCAACCCCTTAACTGCCAGTGTAAAAGGTTTTTGTTTTTTCGCACATGGTCCAAACTGTCAAAAAATTGAATATCTTTGACACTGAAGTTTGTGGTCTCGAAAATTTCTTTTTATTCCTTTGGATACGCTATGGATTTACAAGATCACGAATTTCAGTGTCAAAGATTCTCAATCTTTTGGCAGTTTGGGCCATGTTCGAAAAGACAAAGCTCTTTGACGCTGGCAGTTACGGGATTAAAGAACTGTAATACGCAGTCTGTAACGTTATTTTGAAGACGTAAATGTATTAAATCATATAAGACTTTTACTATGTCCTTATAATAATCCATATATAAAATGTACAGTGTCCTCATATTAACCCATCAGTACATGATTATATATGTATGTCCTTGAAATAGACCATATATGTAAAATTATGAATGTTTTCAGAAAAACAATTAGGTAAATATTAAAGTCAGCTATATTGAGCATATACTATTAATTGTTCCTAATTATATGTATGTATGTATGTATGTATGTATGTATGTGTGTATGTATGTATGTTAATATGTATGCCTTAAATGTTTAGAAATCATACGTATAATTATACTTACATGTCATTGGTATAAAAACGTTACACGTTATATCAATAACATATTAGTATAATTGTATGTATAATTCTGTATAGATCTTTGTCTTTTCGGACATAGTCCAAACTGCCAAAAAATTGAGAATCTTTGACACTGAATTTTGTGGTCTGGAAAATCTTTTTTTATTCCTTCCGATACGCTCTGCATTTACAAAACCACGAACTTCAGTGTCAAATATTCTCAATTTCTGTGTAATACGCAGACTTTAACATTATTCTGACGACGTAGCTATATTAAATCATAATATTTTTAATACGTCCTTATAATAATCCATACATAAAATGTAGAAATGTCCTCATAATAACCCATCAGTATATGACTGTATATGTATATGTCCTTGAAATAGACCATATATATGAAATTATGAATAGTTTTCAGAGAAACGATTAGATAATTATTAGAGACAGCTATATTCAACATATACTATTGATCTCTAATTATATGTTGACATGTATGCTTTAAATATTTTAAAATTATACATATAATTATGCTGACATGTTATTGGTTTAACAATGTTACATGTTATACGAATAACATGTAAATACAATTATATATAATTTCAAGACGTTTGAGACATACATGTCTACATTCATAACATTATTATATCAATAACATGTAATTCTAGTTACGTATATAATTATACTTTACGTATAATTTCAAACCTTTAAGACATATATGTCTACATACATATAATTATAGACAATTAATGGTATTTAGATGTCTTTATTAATTATTTAATCGTTTCTCTGAGAACTATTAATAATTTTACATATATGGTCTATTTCAAGGACATATATATATATATGTCCTTGAAATAGACCATATATAATTTAGAAGTACATGAAAATAAGTTAAACTGCGTGCTGTGTCTTTAAAATGTACCAATTATAAAAAAATTAGATAATAAATACAAACTCCTTAAATTTTAATTATTGTGACTATCACAGTTAATTATTTAATCGTTTTTCTGAAAACTATTAATAATTTCATATATATGGTCTATTTCAAGGACATATATTATATATTATATATATGTCCTTGAAATAGACCATATATATGAAATTATGAATAGTTTTCAGAGAAACGATTAGATAATTATTAGAGACAGCTATATTCAACATATACTATTGATCTCTAATTATATGTTGACATGTATGCTTTAAATATTTTAAAATTATACATATAATTATACTGACATGTTATTGGTTTAACAATGTTACATGTTATACGAATAACATGTAAATACAATTATATATAATTTCAAGACGTTTGAGACATACATGTCTACATTCATAACATTATTATATCAATAACATGTAATTCTAGTTACGTATATAATTATACTTTACGTATAATTTCAAACCTTTAAGACATATATGTCTACATACATATAATTATAGACAATTAATGGTATTTAGATGTCTTTATTAATTATTTAATCGTTTCTCTGAGAACTATTAATAATTTTACATATATGGTCTATTTCAAGGACATATATATATATATATGTCCTTGAAATAGACCATATATAATTTAGAAGTACATGAAAATAAGTTAAACTGCGTGCTGTGTCTTTAAAATGTACCAATTATAAAAAAATTAGATAATAAATACAAACTCCTTAAATTTTAATTATTGTGACTATCACAGTTAATTATTTAATCGTTTTTCTGAAAACTATTAATAATTTCATATATATGGTCTATTTCAAGGACATATATATAATATATAATATATGTCCTTGAAATAGACCATATATATGAAATTATTAATAGTTTTCAGAAAAACGATTAAATAATTAACTGTGATAGTCACAATAATTAAAATTTAAGGAGTTTGTATTTATTATCTAATTTTTTTATAATTGGTACATTTTAAAGACACAGCACGCAGTTTAACTTATTTTCATGTATTTCTAAATTATATATGGTCTATTTCAAGGACATATATATAATATATAATATATGTCCTTGAAATAGACCATATATATGAAATTATTAATAGTTTTCAGAAAAACGATTAAATAATTAACTGTGATAGTCACAATAATTAAAATTTAAGGAGTTTGTATTTATTATCTAATTTTTTTATAATTGGTACATTTTAAAGACACAGCACGCAGTTTAACTTATTTTCATGTACTTCTAAATTATATATGGTCTATTTCAAGGACATATATATATATATATATGTCCTTGAAATAGACCATATATGTAAAATTATTAATAGTTCTCAGAGAAACGATTAAATAATTAATAAAGACATCTAAATACCATTAATTGTCTATAATTATATGTATGTAGACATATATGTCTTAAAGGTTTGAAATTATACGTAAAGTATAATTATATACGTAACTAGAATTACATGTTATTGATATAATAATGTTATGAATGTAGACATGTATGTCTCAAACGTCTTGAAATTATATATAATTTGTTTAACAATGTTACATGTTATACGAATAACATGTAAATACAATTATATATAATTTCAAGACGTTTAAAACATACATATCTACATACATACATATAATTACAGAAAATAAATAGTATTAAATGTTTTTATTAATTATCTAATCGTTTTTCTGAAAATTATTTATAATTTCACATATATGGTTTATTTCAAGAACATATACATATATATGCAATAATGTACTGATGGGTTAATATGCGGACATTTGTACATTTTATGTAAGTAAAGAAAATACCAATAAACATTACAAATCTTTGCATGCATTTACTCCAAATGTATCTCGACAAAACATAAAGTCATATTTTAAAACATTAATTTATTTTGTGTACATACTTTTAAAGTCCTCAAAAATGACCATTCATGTAAAACTGTTAATATTATGTAAAATATGGTATAGTTCTCAATTATAGCTATAAGGTGACATTATTTGGTTCAAACCGCATTAAGTCATATAACGCTTGCAAATTATACATCCATGTCCCCATAATTATGGATACATAAAAAATATATATGTCCTTATATTAACCCAATGACGTATTAATATCTTGTGTCTTCAAAATGAACCATATATATAAATAATGAAATATTCTGAAAAAAACCGACATAGATATTTATTATAGGTAGCTATATCGACTAAACAGTGTTAATTGCATCTAAATATATGCATGTATATGGGTCTTCTAAAATGTCCTCAAAATATACCAAAGACATATATATATATATATATATATATATATATATATTAACACAAAATTGTACAGTGTACAGGTTAGAATACGTAAATAAATACGTAATTACATTTACCTCATATATATTGTGACGATACGTCACTAAGTCCCGGGCCGACCATCCGCCCCACCACGGGACTCGGCGTCTACGGACGCCCCTCCCGAGAGTCTAGTACCCCCGTCGGGAACCGATCCCACCACGCTGCTGGGAGCGCGTGGGGATCGCCCCGACGGGTATAAAAGCCGAGCTCGATCGGGATCGAGCACCAGTCCCGTCCTGTCGACTGAGTAGGTCTCCGGACCACTCTGACGCCCGGTTCTCGCCGGCATTCGACTATCCTTGTGTCCGCCGACGGAGCAGGCCACCTGGCCGTTCTGCCGCCTGGTTCTCGCCGGCATTTGGCCATCCTTGTGTCCGCCGACGGAGCAGGCCACCTGGCCGTTCTGCCGCCCGGTTCTCGCCGGCATTCGGCCGTCCTTGTCATCTCCAACGGGGCAGGTTACCTGGCCGCCCTACCCGCCGGTTCTCGCCGGCGCCCCCGGGTCGCGACCGCGTTCTAAGGTGCTGCGCACTAGCGCGCTCCCGTCCGACTGACATCGCTAGGTTAAGTTGTACATACCCGCATAGTCTAAGTAGTACATAAGGTAGCATAAGGAATATGTAAGATAGGATAAGCATTATAATAAAGATCTATTACTTTAACATCGGTGTACGCAAGTTGGTTTCCCCCCTTCTCTCGAATCCTGGTACCCGGCGAGCCTGTCCGAGGCGTTCGGGAAAGGCGAACCGTCACAATATATATATATATATATATGCACATATTAATAAATAATTTTTTAAAAACATAATTATGTACAATCCAAAATATTAATAAAATTCATGCACGAAATATTAATTAAAATTACATTAAAAATACATTATACACCATACGTATCGTACATTGGAGCAAATATTAAACAATTATACTTACTAATCTTTTTGATGTGTTTTTTTATTCCGCCTTCGACACCTTTTCTTTTCAACATTATATATTATTAAATTAATATATAATTATTAACAAATAAATATCTCACATATGTACCAATAAGTTGATATCAAGTTCGATGACTGTGCATTTTTATCTTATTTTTTCTAGGTTTTGTTAATTGTGCAGTACTCTTCGAATCGATGAGAGACGCGCGCGCGCGTTCGGAAAACTCACTCGAAAGTTCTCTAATTGATGTCTTGAAGTTCTGTAATTGGACAACTTGAAGACAACTTACAAAAGATGTCTTTAAAGATCACTTTTTAATACGTCAAAAAAGTCATCTTTCAAAGGTGATCAAAAAGTTGAGTTTTGCATGCAAGACGTCAAAAAAATGTCAAATTGACAACTTTATGGACATCTTAAAGAGCTCTTAAAAAAGATAACTTACAAGTCCTCCAAAAGTCATCCTAATGTTTATTGGGCTTATTCACATACGTTTCGTCTGAATGTATCTACGCTCTCGAAGTACAGGCACTTCGAAATAAACAACTAGCCTACTCGCATTCGGCTGAGCTAGAAATCTCACGTTTCGTTATTGCGAGGTTATGTTGTACTGTGCCGTCGACGCTTCGACTTATTTGCGTCGCTTGTTTACACTCGCAACAGGCTAATTACGATCGTACGCACTATTACGACCTTGGTATCGCGGCCCGTCGCCCGCGGAACGACTTAACACGACTTCGTAATTCGCAAGTTTCGTTATGCACGAGAGTCGGTCTTAAGATCGCGAAAGCTTCCTTTTCACGCGCGAGGTTCACCGCATGGAAGCCACAACGAAAATACGTTAGTGGGAGAACGCGTCGCGTTGTTTTATACCCGCGTTCCCCATCGCATGCTCCTCAGCCAATCAGGGCGTTGTTCCGATTCGCACGCTCTCTTTGTCCAATCAGCATGCTTACGCGTCTTCGCTCGATCCGTCGTCCAATAGGAGTTCCCCTCGATCATCGTAGCTTGCGGTTGGCTGCCGCAGCCACTCGCTGTAGTCTTCGTGAACGGATTTCCCCTCCACTGGGAAATCGACCAATGAGCTCATTCGAGCTCGAGCCTCCACAGCACGAAGCAGAGTGTAATTTGTAATTAGGATATTTTCTCTTTTCAGGTTTTTCCAGGATCAGCCACCAGGACAGGAATCGGATTCTCACGCACGTAAGGTAAGTTAATTAGTCGTTTGATTTTTATAACAAACAAATAAAAACAAATTTATTCATGTTTTTGCAGATTTGCAACTTTCACAATCACATCCCGTACGCGTCGCTTCTTCACATTCGTTTCGGAATGTCGTGTGTCAAAATACTACTTCACATGCCCCATACGCGACGCCTCATCACAATCGGGTAAACGGATTGCAATTAACAAACGAAAATATCTTGGGCTTACTCACATTCGGCCCTGCTTGTAATTAAACACGGAATGCACTTCGAGCAATCCCGCGGAACTATCACGCTCACGCACGCCTACTCGCATTCGGCGTAACTTCTGGAAACCAACGCGTCGCTCTCACTTTAAAAGTCGTGAGCGAAAAGCTCTCGAAAGCTCCTCGCATCGCTGTTTATACCCGGGTCGCTGCCTTCCTTTACTCTGAACGCTTCCACCAATCCCCATGCAGCTGCGATGTCGGGAGAGTGTGTCTTCCCCCTCCAGGTGTCGTACGTCCAATCCCCGTAAGATGGCATTGCCGCTTCGCAGGATGGCTGTGGTCATCCCCTCTCCAGGCTGGTCGACCAATCACAGGATAGCTCGTTTTTGCTTCAGAGTGCAGCTCAGGTTGCGCTTTTTGCTTTACTTTGCTCCTCGGAATGTTTCTACAGGTTGCACTTAAAAGTGCAGGTTTGGCAAACAAAGTGCCACCCTGACCAATACTTATGAATGTTCTTAAAACTAATAAAATCACAAATAATATTATGTTACGGTGACGTACATGCACCAGGCGTATGTTACAAGGAATGTAACATTTAGAGATAACATAAAAATTACAAAGTCATTTGCTAAAATTAAAACATGATTTTTCTCGACTTTACACATGCCGTTTCAGTTTACCAAGATGCATTAAACTAATAAAAGGAATTTAAACGTATCTTATTATATAACAAAAGATTAGTAAAATTATAAAATGTAGAGATATATCTATATATATGAACTTATATAAAAAAAAAACTTATTCATACGCTATTCGCGCGTTCAAGTTATCGCTAGCTAGCAAATCTAGACTTATACCTCTTTGGTAAACTTGCTACTAATGAAATAAAACATTGTCGCTTTGACATAAACTAAATAAAAATAACGCTAGATTATAAAATATAATATAAGAAATTTTTTGCGCTTGTTGTAAAATCTCGCGCTTTATCTCCATTAACGCGATTTAACTATTTTTTCGCGTCTGCGGTCACCTCTGCTCGTCTCAAAGTCACGCTAAGCACCTGCTTACCCTGTAGATGCCTCCTCTCAGTTTTCGCAGCTTCGTAAAACGAGATTTCGCCACTCCGCTGCTGCTGCTTTGATGTAGATGCCACCGGCTGAGGGGAACGTCTGGGAGTCGGTTGCAAAGTTTGGTTAGGTTGTGACCGGAGATTCGATACACGGAATTGAAAACTTTCGGATACTTGGAAACTCACAAACCTTTTGTCGCTCTGTTAACAGGTCCCCTACACGGTCGCCAGCTTCTTTCGCCTTCCCAGAAGCAAGGTTGTCTCGATGACCTCGTGGTAACTGCAACAGTCTCGAACTCTCGTACGGATTCCCGACGTCTCGGCTGGACACTGGCTCGTACGTAATCCAATGACACTCTTAGTCACGCACATTCGGGATCTGCACTTAATATTTTAGAACTAATTTTGTCTTTTATTTTTCAGGTGCTGCTGCTTCTCCCAGGACGGATCAGGATCGGCTCTCTCTCCCAGGAACGGCCTCAGGTAAGTATCTATTGATTTAACGTCAACCCGCGTTCTCTGTCTCGAGAGGTATTATTTTCCTTTTTTAATTCCTTTCTTTCATTTTTAGGTTAATCAAGGATCGTCGCCCAGGATTTGGATCGTCGCACAACATAAGGTAAGTAAATCAGTTCACTTTCTTTTTTAATTAATAATAAAAATGTAAAAATTTATTAAAATAGTCAATATGTTTTCTTTAATCACAGACACTGCCCGTACGCGTCGCCTTTTCACAAACAAGTAAACGAGATGTTCATTCGGGTGTTCTGAATGCACAAAATCCCGTACGCAACGCTTCTTCACAAACGAGTAAACGGTTATGTCGTATGAGCTAATTTCGAAACTTGTTACACCTACTCGCATTCGGGTAACTCAATCTAGTATTACGCGAAACGATAATGTCGTTCGAATCGCGGAATTTCCGCTCGTAGTCACCTACTCGCATTTGGCGACTAAGTATTTGCGCGCGAAAACGTGTGTTCGTTCGTCGCGATGTTCGCGTCTTAAGATCTCGAGCGGGAAAGCTCTCGAGAGCTCTTTCCCCCTGCTTATATACGGGACGCCGTCCTGTCTCCCCTCTCTTGGTCCCTCCGCCAATCCGCGTCCGGCGTTGTTGGGACGCTCCTCGGGCAGCCGCGCTTCCCTCACTCCGTGCTCGTCGGCCAATGCGCGCCTCTCTGCACGCGGGAGCCGCTTTCTCCCCTTTCTGGTCATCTCGTCCAATCGAAATCGGGTGCAGACGGTTCGTTGTGGTGCACCGAGTTGTAATTTCGGTGTTTTGGCTAGATATAGCATGCTTTTGCTTTTGCACTCAAAGTGCAATTACATTACACTTAAAGTGCAATCAACTAAAATGACTGTATTCGCTTAAACGATTGATTTTTCAAGTATTTCGGGTTAAGTTACGCACACGTACATACAAAAAGTGTATGAAAGTAAAAAAGAAATTAATAATCGCAAGATTAACACACAAAACAATAATACTGTATATTCAACGAGTAATGACTCGATCTTTGGCATAATTTATCACGATGTTTACATGAGTATATTAAATAAAATAATAATAATAAAATGACTTTTTAATACATAATTTAATGCTTAAACCTAGGATATAAACTAGATATAGTATTTGGTATTTTGAACGAAAATGTGAGTTTTCTATAACACACAGAAAATAAAACATTAGACATAAAACCTTTTGCTTGATTCAGCTAATAACTTGAACGTAGGAAAATATGCAAACTTTTGAATATGTAAATATTAGAAAATATGAATATTAGAAATACACTGGTGTTTTAATTCTCTTTGAAAATAAATAAGAGAGAATATTTAGGCTAGCGATCAACAATGAGACTCAGATCTAATTAATTATAACGTGAATTTTATAAAACAAGAATTTATTTATTTTAGATTTAAATTAACATTTGAAAAATGAAACTATTAACTTAATTTTTACGGTATTTAAATTAGTAAGAGTTAACAACTTATAAATTATAATAATCCAATTTTATAATAATAATACAATTTAAAAGAAAATCTGATTTGTCACAACTCGCACAAGGATGGCACGGCTTGATGATCGGACCTCCAAGGAACTCGCACAGGGATGGCTAGGATGGACAGTTTGGGCCTTCAAGGAATCTCGCAGCGATCCGAAGCGTCTCTCGATCAGAAGGAAGCAAGCCAGGAAGGAAAACAACTCGTTGCTAAGCTCGTATCGCGAGCGTAATCGTAGCAAGAGCTGAAACAGGCGAACTGCCAAGGCAGTGGCGCTCCAACGTGCCGAAGTCGCCGTCCGCTAACTGCGCGTTTCGATACTACGAGAGCAGAAATGCTTTTCTCTTTTCAAACATTTCCGCCCGCCTTTGTTAACCTCTGTTAACGAAAGTAACTTGCAGAGATTAGGCTGAAATTGGGAGAGGACATAGTTTTACTATTGGTCGTTTTAAAGTTCCAGTCTGAGTTCGGATAGTCACAACTCGGACTCGTCCGTCTTTTCCTGGATGAGTTTCGATTACACGGCCGAGAGGCCACTTCGATGGCGGATATCGTTCGTCTACGACTAGTACTAGAGTCCCTTCTTGAAGGGGAGGAGAATTTTGATTCCATTTGTAAATAGCGAGGTGACGTTGTAAGTATTCTCGTGACCAGTGAGACCAAAAACTATCTAACATTTGGCGAGTGAGTTGCCATCGAGACAGATGAGAAAGTTTGACAAGTTCAAGCGATGGCTCAGGTATGGTAGTTAGTGCATCTCCAATAAGAAAGTGCCCAGGAGTAAGGGCATTGAAATCGTCTGGATCGTTGGTGAGTGCACAGAGAGGTCTTGAATTGAGAACTGCTTCTATTTGAGTGAGAAATGTATTCATCTCTTCGTATGTCAACAAATGATTGCCTAATACTCTTTTAAAATGGTGCTTGACAGATTTGACACCTGCCTCCCATTTTCCACCGAAATGTGGCGCAGAAGGAGGATTGAATCGCCACTGAGTGCCGTCATTCGCGAGTAAAGTAGCTAGACGTCCAAGTTCAGATGAAGCTGCAGAAAATAACGTTTTAAGTTCAGAACTGGCTCCTTTGAGATTTGTGCCACAGTCACTCATCAAAGTAGAACATATTCCTCTTCTTGATGTAAACCGCTTGAATGCGGCGATAAAGGCGTCGGTAGTACAGTCAGTTACGAGTTCGAGATGAATGGCTGATGTAGCGTGACACACGAAGAGAGCAATGTAAGCCTTGTAAGTGCGGGAATTTCTTCCTCTCCAGTTTTTTAAGAGGAATGGCCCAGCATAGTCAACTCCAGAGTGAAGAAAAGGACGAGATGGAGTAAGTCGTTCGGGAGGAAGTTGACCCATGATTTGTTGCGCTCGTTGTTGGCGATGTCTTGCGCATCGTACACATTTCAATATGAAGGATCTGATTGGTGCTCGCCCTCCTATAATCCAGTAATTGTTTCGAATATAAGATAAAGTTATTTGCGTGCCTCCATGCATGGTACGTCGATGGGCGTCTTCAATGATTAATGAACTTAGCGGTGATTCTCGTGGAAGAACCAACGGATGTTTTGCGTTTTCAGGTAAACGAGAAAATTCGAGACGGCCTCCAACACGAAGTAATCCAGAGGCATCTATGTAAGGAGCAATTCGTAGAAGAGGGCTGGAGCGTGGCAGGGGGTTGCCGTTGACGAGAATTTTTATTTCTTGAGGAAATGCAAACCTTTGTATTGATTTAACCCAATAGATCCGTGCGATTTCAATTTCTTGTGTTGTAATGGGATTATTTAACGATGAATTTTGAGTCCTTTTAAAACGAGCAATGGCTCGCATGCACAAAGCTGTGATGCGTAAAAGATGGGTTAGATTAGAGTATCGATATATTAGATCCCAGAGAATATTTGATTTTATATTAGTAACGAAGACTTGCGTTGGTCTTTCTTCAAGATTTTCTTTGTGAGAAGGTATTTGTGATATCTGTGGCCAAACTGAAGGTTCTTGAGCAAGCCATCGTGGTCCTGACCACCAAGGAGAATATTCGAGCAATTGTGACGGCGTTAATCCTCTGGTAGCACAATCAGCCGGGTTTTCGGCTCCAGGGATAAATTTCCAAATTGCTTGAGGTATTGTTTCGTGAATAAAACAAACGCGGTTGTGAACGAAGTCTTTCCACCTGGAAGGATGATTATTGAGCCAAGTGTAAGTGATAGCTGAGTCCGTCCACATGAATAATGGAACGCGGTTGATTTCTAAAATGCGAAGAATGCTGGAAATAAGTTTAGTTAGTAGAACTGCGGCAGAGAGTTCAAGTCGGGGTATAGTTAGTCTTTTTAAAGGTGCGACCTTTGTCTTTGAGCAGAGTAATTGGGTAGTGATGTTTCCGTCTTGAGTGGTTATGCGTAAATAAACAGCAGCGCACATGGCACGTTGTGAAGCGTCGCAAAATCCGTGTAGCTCGAAAATGTTATCAGATTGAAGTCCGATCCATCGTGGAAAATTTAATTTTGGAATCTCTTTTAGGTCTTCTAAGAATGCGGTCCATTTCTTTGACGGTAGTGAAGGCAATGTATCATCCCAGCTTAGTTTTATTGACCATAATTCCTGAATGAAAATTTTCGCTGTAATGATAATTGGGGCAAGAAGTCCAAGAGGATCAAAAATTTTTGCTATGGTTGAAAGAACAGTGCGTTTGGTAATGATTTTTGGAGTTGTTACAGTAGCTGAAAATTGAAAATTATCTTTTACTGGATTCCAGCAGAGTCCCAATACATGAATCATCGTGGCATCTTCAAATTCAATGGTTGAAAAATCAATTCTGTGTTCAGATGGTATAGAGTTGATAACCGATGTATGATTGCTCATCCATTTTCTAAGAGGAAAGCCGCCCGCCATGCATAATTGATTTAATTGCTGTACGATTTCTTTTGCTTCAGCGATGGTGTCAGCTCCTCCGAAGATATCGTCTACATATCGTCCTCGTTTCATAGATGGAACTGCAAGCGGGAATTTTGTGCCTTCGTCCTCGACTAATTGAGCTAATGTTCGAAGAGCTAAGAACGGTGCGCAGGCTAGTCCGTATGTGACAGTCGTTAGTTGGTAAGAAACAATTTCATTTGTTTGATTTTTCCAAAGAATTCTTTGAAAATCCCAGTCTTCTTCAGATACGTTGATTTGTCGATACATCTTCTCTATATCTGAAGAAAAAACGTACCGAAATTGTCGTAACCAAATAAGGATTTCGAAAACGTCAATTTGTAGTTTTGCTCCGGTATGCAGTATATCATTGAGCGATACTCCGGTGCTCGTGCGACTTGATCCATTAAACACCACTCGTAATTTTGTAGTGATGCTGCTTTCTCGTATAACACCGTGGTGAGGAAGGTAGTAAGAAAATTGAGGTTCCGCTTGCGTTTCCGGAACGCGTTTCATATGTTGCAAGCGTTCGTATTCTTCTAAGAATTTACTGTAAGAATGCGCATAAGCGGGATCAGATGTAAATTTTTTCGATAAGTTGGTCATAACTTGTAAGGCCTTGTAGCGAGAGTCTCCTAATTTTTCCGCAGGTTGCTTAAAAGGAAGACGAACGATGTACCTTCCTTGCTGGTTACGAGTATGAGTAAGTTTATAATGTTGTTCGCATTCTTGCTCTTCAGTCGATAACGATGATCCAGAGACGAATGGAAGTTCGTCGAGTTTCCAGAATTGTTGAAGAAGATCATGAAGTTCCCGGTCTGCTGAGACATGGTAACCTTGAATGAGAGATGATGATGTGTTGTCGCCAGATGGCCCAGAAATGATCCAACCAAATATTGTTCGTTGGGCGATAGGTGAATCGGCATCTCCCTTTTTAATTCCGTCTTCGATGATCTGAGGGTATACATCTGCGCCGAGTATCAAATCAATTGGCCCTGGATTCGAATAGTTATCATCGGCTAACGAAAGTCCTGCTAAATGTGGCCATTTTCTCTTCTGAGTTTTCATCGATGGAAGAGATGCTGTTAACTTTGGTAGGATGTGAGCTGAGAGAGAACATTCAGCATTGGCGTCGACCAAGGATTTTAATGTTACATTAACTAATCCCTTGGTTTTGTTGGATTTTTGAGCTCCTATTCCGATTAATGAGATGGAGGTATGAACTCTAGGAAGATGAAAAATTTGTACGATTCTCTCTGAGATCAGAGAAATTTCTGAACCTTGGTCGATCAAAGCTCGTGCTTTTATAGTTTCTCCTTTAGCTGAAATGATCAGAACTTGAGCAGTGGCTAATAATATACATGAAATTTTTGGTGAATACTCGATAGCTGAATGTAATACTTGCGTTTCGGTAGTTGACGTTGATGGAGTCGAATTTTGTGATGTCGAGGGAGCGGAATTTGAATTGTTATTTTTTCCATGAGCTTGATGTATGGTGGTATGATGTTTATGTCCGCATTTTAGACATCTCTTTGTGTTACGGCAATTTGATGCCTTGTGAGCTCCGAGGCAATTGAAACAAAGCTTATTTTTATTGATGAGTGCTATTCTTTGTTGGATTGATTTTGAAGTGTATTGCGGACAAGCTGCAAGATAGTGATTAGCTGAACATAATGAACAAAAGATAAATTTACTTGACGCGACGTCCTTAGATTTTCCTTGAAAGTGCGATTTAACGGACTTTTGTTGAGGTAACGGAAGTAGTTTTGAATTACGAGACTTTTCGTACGCTTGAAGGGAACGCAAATGAGATATTAAAAATTCTTTAAATTGATTCCAAGTAGGAGGCTCCGTGGATGAACCTAAGTGTTGTTCCCACGCTTTTACTGAATTTGAATCTAATCGTTGTACTGAAATAAATACAAGGATGTCATCCCATGCCTCGACAGGTCGGTTCAATGTTTCGAAAGACCTATAGAGTTCCGTGAGGTTATTATACAATTGTTCAAGCTCGTGAGCTGATTCTTTTGTCATAGGTTTAAGTGTAAATAATGAGTGAAGAGTCGAATGTACGAGAATACGCTTATTTTCATAGAATTCAAGTAACGCGTCCCAAGTTTTTTCAAAGTTTTCAGAAGTAATTTTTGTATTTTTTAATGAATTGGCAGCTGATCCGGTTAGACTCATTTTTAAATATTGAAGTTTTTCTACTGGTGATAATGTCGAGTTAGATATGACGAGTGAGGTAAATAAGTCTTTAAATGATAACCAATCGTCTAATGATCCATTGAATTTTGGAATGTCAAGTCTACGTAGTCGGGTAGGATGTTCAAAATTAGATGTATTTGAATTCTGAGAAATCGATTGTGTTGGCGTATCATTCATGCTATCCGTTTCTGAGTCGAGAAAAGACATCATTTTCTCAACTGCCTCGAGATAATTTTCGTGCGTTACAGAGAAAATATTGTTTGTAAAATATGTGTGTCGTTTTAAACTTAATTTGTCTTGCGGACTTAATTGTATTATTGCTAGGCCAATGGCTTCGTTAATTATTGAGAATTTTTCCCAATTTTCTTTAAGATCTGAGAGGCGCGTTTTTACACGTTGAGACGTTATGCGAGAGTATCCGACTTTTGTTAAACCATCAACTGATTTCATAATTAATTCTTTAAGAATGAGCTGCTGCTCCAATCGAGCTTCAATGTGGCTGAGCCTCATCTTGCAAACCGCCCGCCTTATCCGGCTCGAAGGACCAAAAAATGTTTTAATTCTCTTTGAAAATAAATAAGAGAGAATATTTAGGCTAGCGATCAACAATGAGACTCAGATCTAATTAATTATAACGTGAATTTTATAAAACAAGAATTTATTTATTTTAGATTTAAATTAACATTTGAAAAATGAAACTATTAACTTAATTTTTACGGTATTTAAATTAGTAAGAGTTAACAACTTATAAATTATAATAATCCAATTTTATAATAATAATACAATTTAAAAGAAAATCTGATTTGTCACAACTCGCACAAGGATGGCACGGCTTGATGATCGGACCTCCAAGGAACTCGCACAGGGATGGCTAGGATGGACAGTTTGGGCCTTCAAGGAATCTCGCAGCGATCCGAAGCGTCTCTCGATCAGAAGGAAGCAAGCCAGGAAGGAAAACAACTCGTTGCTAAGCTCGTATCGCGAGCGTAATCGTAGCAAGAGCTGAAACAGGCGAACTGCCAAGGCAGTGGCGCTCCAACGTGCCGAAGTCGCCGTCCGCTAACTGCGCGTTTCGATACTACGAGAGCAGAAATGCTTTTCTCTTTTCAAACAACTGGCCATGACTTGGGCCAAATAAAAAAATTATTTTAAACGAAGTTAAAATAAAATAAAATAGTTTTCTTAATTAAAAAAAACAAGGTAAGCTTATCGCTTTGAGTGAAAATTAAACGTTCTCACGCCGTTTTTGGCATGATTTCTGCATCGATTGATGTCTTAGCTCGCTCTACCGTAACACTTAGAACGGTCTTACCGTCGACCTTCTTTCTTTCGGTTCTGGTAATTGTGAAGACCTTTCTGGGGACTTCCTTGGACTTCTCCGCCGGTGTGGGCGTTTCGGGATGATGGGAGCTCCTAGTGGACGATCTCAAGGTTAGGTTGTGACCGGATTTCTACATGCAATAGACTGTACAACCGCGGATGGAGAGAATCTCACAAACCTTTTTTTATTTCAGATAACGGTCGCCAGCTCTTTTTACCTCCAAAGAGCAAGGAACAGGATGCCCAGATCTCAGACTGCCGCTGGAACATCCGTCGTCACACCCAAGACCACGCCCGTGCCGCTCTGAGTATCCGCCTTTTGAGGTTATGGACGCCCGCGCGCAGTGGATTCCCGTTACGTGTGAATCTGCTACCACTCACTAATTCACTTTCTTTTTTTTTCAGGTGCTGCCCACATCCCAGAGGAACGCTTCCGGATCGCCGCAATCTCCCAGGATCATTCACAAGTAAGTTCACAACTTTGAGGTTATGTATCACCCTTGTCCCAGTCTTTATGAGATCTTTTATTTCAGGTCCCCAGAGTATGTTCGTAGGAAGGATTATATGCACAGAAAGGTAAGTATAACAACGAGCGTATGTAACAGTAACAAACAAGCTGTGTATATTTATTTACACTTTTAGTCTTAGTTCACAGTACCCGATCGCGAGGCTTTTTCACAATCGCGTTATCGTGATACTTTCTAATTACGTGAGCCTACTCGCATTCGAATCACGTCACAATCAATTACTCTGTCGTGGTAATCACGGAACTCCCGCATGTGTTCGCGCGATCGCACTTGTGCCACGAAATGGCCGACGATTGGTTTGCGCGCGAAATCTTAGCACAATATTCGTGAGGTTTTTCCCTCATTAAACTCAAGGCGCGAAAGCTCAAATGAACTCTCGGTCGCTCTTTATATATCGAAACGCATCTCCCCGGCTTTGTCGCATCAGCCAATGAGCGATGGCGTCGTTTGCCACTACCCGGGATCTCTCGGTATCCCCACCACTCCTGCCACGACCACTCGACGCGTCGCGTCGCCTCGCGGGATCGCACGCAGTGCTATCCCCTCTCCTTTGGCTTCCGCCAATCACGGCAGAGCGTAGCTGGCTAACGTGAGATGTGCCTCGCTCTTCTCTATACTCTGTTCGAGCTTTCCGGGAAAATTTTCGTATTGCACCCGAAAGTGCAAAAGTGCAGGGGTGTGTGCCACTCTGTACTTTATTACTAACTGTTTTTAAACAAACTGAAAACTATATTTATTTAAGTAACTGCAACATACAAACAGAAAGCATATGATACAATGAAAGAAATCCAAAGTCGCATTAATGCGATGAAATATACTAGCACAGAATAGCACACTACCTCTTGTAGTAACTTTAACATTTTCTACTTAACTAACATGCTGGTAAATACAAGAATGAAAATTACGCCTATCGGCTAACTAAAAAATGAATAATTATTAACGCTACTCGACTATGAATTCAGCTTTATGTTTTTTACAATATTCGGAAAGTAATTTTTGACAGATGTGAAATAGAGTTGTCTAGTAGCTTGATTTTAGCAAGAATATTTTCCTAGCTTGGAATAGTGAATATTTTATTATAATAGAATTATTTAAAAAAGAATAAATGTTTATTATACGAAACTTAGCCTATTTTATATATTTAATAAAAATAGTTATAAAAATATATTTGTACGTGTATCTGTATGTGATAGAGAATAGTGTATTTAAAGATAGTATAAAATATCTATCGCTAGTGTCGCGAATGTCAAATGTGCTTATACTATAATTTAATAATATAAACTTAACCTAGGATATATATATTTAAGTAACAATGTAGAACTTAACCTAGAATACTTATATTTGTATGTCACACGATTTTTCTTATCTCTATGTATTTTCGCGTGATTAGTGTGCTTTGGTGTTCGTGTCGCTAACTGTGTGTGCGACTTTATGTTTGTAACGTGAACTAAAAATAAATAAAATGATAAAGACTTGTCTTGTAACGTCTCTAGTGTAAAAAATAACATTAATTTGTATATAAAAAATATGCGTGACTGTGCGTCTGTGTTTATGTTTGTTATTTATGTGTTTTAGGTGTCCCGGTGTTGTCGTGGTCCAGCCTTTGCTTCCGGGATATCTTGTGATCTTTCTAGGGTGACGCTCAGGATGCTTTTTCCTTTTACTGTCTTACGCTCAGTTCTGGTTGCCTGGAATCTCTTGGTCTCGGTCTGCGTCTTATGCTGCAATCCGGAGGTTGACGGCACTGATTCAGGATGCGCCCCTAGAACCGGTCGCAAGGTTAGGTTGTGACCGGAGAGAACGTGCACGAATATTAAATCTCATGAATCAGTGAAATCTTACCTTTACGATGATGCAGCCTTTCGGTCGCTTACTGGTCGCCAGCTCCTTTCACCTATCAAGAAGCAAGGTATTCCGCTAATGGCTTCCTTCCTTCCTTCCGTCGGATCGCCTGCGGACGCTCGTACGATGAGATACGTAATTTTTATTTTATCTGTTTGTCTCACGCATTCACTCATACGAATCACGAATGTTTTTTATTAATCTCTGTTTTATTTTCAGGAACTTCAGTTGCCGTCGGATCGCCAGGACATCACCAGGATCACCGGTCCCTCCAGGAATGGCCTCAGGTAAGTATTTCCGCTCATCGAGCCTCACCCCTCCACCCGGATTTTATCAGGATTTATTTTATTTTAGGTTACCCGGAATTCACGTCGTGGGATCTCGTGCAGGTACGTAGCAGGTGTCGAAAACACAGAATAATAAACTGGCTTTCGTTTTATATAACACAGCGTAGAATTTATTAAACTTCACTAATCTTGATAACAAATTCCCGTACGCGACGCTTTTTCACACTCGTGTACGTTTTGTGCGTTGTGCACCCGCCTACCAATAAACAAAAAGATTCGTTACAAAATAAAGTACAACACCTACTCGCATTCGGCGTTGTTTCAAAACACTTATTTAACGCGGTCGTTACTTCCGCGGAACTGTAGCGCTATCTCTTTCTATCGCAGGTATATTCGCGGAGATCTTAGCCTCACAGTGGCTGAGAGTATAACAGTTAATCTAATAGTTTCGCTGACTGCTTTTATAGGCATGCGAGCCGCCGCCCGCTGCCTCGCCGTTTCCGCCAATCAGGGGTCGCGTCACCTCTCTCTGTGATGTACGCCCAATGAGCGTGCGTGGCTGCCCTTCGGCGTCGTCTCTGCTCGTCTCGCTCGCTGCGCTCAATAAGTGTGCGGGGATCTTGCGTCTGAGTGCGCCTCCCCTCCACTAGTCGATCGGCCAATCCCATTATTAGGATTTCAGCTCGCTCGCAGTTCGCATCGCGTGGTGCACTTTCAGGTGCCACCACTCTACACTTTTCGTTAATGCTCTTAATTTCCATGTTATTATTACAGAGTTTGTTTGTTACGCTACAATTCGCTACGTTACCGCCACCCACATGCAAAACGCATATGAAATTAAAAAAGTAATGAGAAAACTAAATATGATAATTATTAAAGTTAATAAAAAATAGTCTTGCAGTTCTTGCTGCAAGTCAGACATGTTTTTCATGCAAAACGATAAATTTGTCGCGAATTACGCTTGCTACGGTGTCGCGCAATTAAGCCTAATCGCTAACTTAAACTAATAAAATTAATAATAAAACAAAATTAATGTGACTTAATTTCTCGCTGTCACTAGACGAAATAAACTTTTGAAATGCGAAATCAACGCAAGTATAAACGTTTTCTCTAAATAAAAGTATTTGCTCGAAATAATAATAATATAAAATAATATTGCAAGATACGTGACTTAGAATTTCTACGCTCTCGCACATGCGCTCGTCTTACGTAAATCTAACGTAAATATTTTAATCGGTCAGTATTCTGACGCTAGTAACAATAAAAATAATATAATACTCGAGAAAACATAATTAGATAAATGAGAAAAATAATTAGGTAAATTAAAGATAATAAGGTAAATCAAAAATTAATAAGGTAAATAAAATAAGGTAAATAATCGACTTTACGCGGGATCGCGAATTTGCTGAAAATAGACATGCAAACGCTTTTATTTCTTTACGCGCGTGTCATCGATCCTCCTTAGCTTCACGGATGTTGGTCTGGTGGTTGACTGCGCCTTCCTCGGGGTCGTCGTTGTCGTCAGACTTCCGTCCTCTCATTCAGCTTCGCTCGACTTTGGCGTGCGCTGCGTCTCTGTGAGGGGTTGTCGTACCGTCGGTCGCAAGGTTAGGTTTTTAAACCATCTGAATACTAACAAAGAACATACTTGTAGCCATCCTAGAGGAAAATCAGCAGTAGACATATCATTGGTAAACAATACGGCTCTTAAACTAAATTTAAAATGGGAAGTGGATAATGAAATGGATACATTATCAAATCATCTGTATGTAGAGATAAGCATACTAAGCAAATCTAACTGTTACGCACAGAGAAGTAAAGCCCACAACAAAGCGATTGAAAACGCATTTCCGCGATGGAGCAGTATCTCACTAAACACTGACGACTTGGAAACAGCGGCTGCAGTCCGAACTTGGGCAAATATGGACGAAAGTATGCCAGCGGCCCAAATGCCCAAAAGAATAAATACTGTACTAAGAGATATATCAAACTTCTCAATGAACAAAGCTAAGAAAACAACGAAACGGTCGACCTATTGGTGGAATAGTGAAATGGCGGAACTTAGAAACAAGTGTAATATTCAATGGCGAAAGACCACAAGGGCAAAGGGTAGAACACCAAGAGAGGAACAAGCAAAAATGGATACAAAACTAAGGAAGTTACGCAAAGATCTCCGAAGATTAATTAAAAAAGAAAAAATCAAAGCATGGAAAGAGCTAATGAACACCCTCCAGGCTGACCCTTGGAGCATGCCCTTTAAGATAGTTAGAAACAAACTTAAAAGCTTTGACTTTCCATTAACACAAAAGATTGAGAGGAAAAAATTAGATAGCATCCTCAACTACTTGTTTCCGGTGCACGAAGAATTGGAGGAGCTGATCATCGAGTCGGAGTGGAACGATGAATACAAAGTCACTAACCTCGAAATATACAAGGCCATTAATAAAGTAAACGGAAAAAAAGCTCCAGGCCCGGATGGAATTAGAGGACAGATAATAAAATACACGGGGAAGTACATGCTTGACAGTTGGGCAAAATGCTTTAATAAATGCCTTAAAGAGGGCCAATTCCCGGCCTCATGGAAACTAGCGCAATTAATATTATTAAAAAAACCGAACAAACCGGACGATCTTCCGGCCTCGTACAGACCAATATGTCTGCTGGACGAGGCCGGAAAATTGTTCGAAAGAATAATAGCAGCAAAATTAATTATGTACTTGAAGGAGAAAAACGCCCTCTCTGATCAACAATATGGATTCAAAAGGGGTAGGTCGACCATAGATGCGATCAAAAAAGCCAGGCAAATAATCGATGATTACTTAGAAGACAGCAACTAGTCTTAATGATAGGACTGGATATATCAAATGCATTCAACGTACTTCCATGGAAGAGCATCAGACAGGCGGCGGAGCAAAAAGAGATACCGAGCTATCTCAGAAAAATAATAAACAGCTACTTGAAGGATAGATCTTTAATTTATATAGATGAAAACGGAAAATATAAAATCCGCAGATGTTTTTGTGGTGTTCCACAGGGATCCGCCCTAGGCCTAATCCTGTGGAACATAGCATATGATGCAGTCCTAACCAGGGTCATGCCCCCAGATACAAATGTAATAGGATTTGCAGACGATACCTTTATAATTGTAGCAGGACCTGATACAAATAAAACTATCAAAAAAAGCAGAACTGGCAACAGGAAAGATCCTAAGAGCAATTAAAAAACTAGGATTATATGTGTCTGTTAGCAAAACAGACGCAATGATTTTTGGGACAAACGAGGATGATCTGTCCGACTTAAAAATTAATATCGAGGATAAAGAAATCGAAATCAAAAGATGTATGAAATATCTGGGGATAATAATAGATCGGAAATGGGAATTTGCGGAACACTTTTGCGTAGTAATCCCTAAAGCCGAAAGCATGGCACTGGCATTAAGCAGAATCTCGCCAAATATTGGCGGCCCTGGGGAAAGATCTCGTAGGCTTTATGCAGAAATAGTGCACTCTGTCATCAGTTATGGAGCGCCATTATGGGGAGAAAAGATGAGTAAACAAAAAGCTATTAAGAATAAAATAAAACAACTGCAAAGAAAACTAGCTTTGAGAGTGGTTAGGGGATACAGGACTATATCATACGAAGCAGCCATGATAATGGCTCGCATGATACCCCTCGACATCCTGGCTAGAAAGCACAAAAATGTCTACGAACGAACAAAAGGAGCATGCAACGAGGGAACAACACTGGACCTTAGAGATAAACTTATAATAAGACAAGAAGAAAACGAAAAAGCGCTAGACAAATGGAAACGTAGAGTAATGGAAAGTAAAGAGGATGCACCAGAAAAAAGAGTGCGTGAAGAGATAGCACCGATAATAATTGATTGGTATAATAACAAAAATCTTATGCTAACCTACAGGCTTACCCAAATTATAACAAACCATGGATGTTTTAACAAGTTTCTGTACAGAATCAACAAAGCAGATACTCCAGTGTGTGCGCACTGCGACTTTATAACGGATGACGCGCAGCACACGCTGGAGTTCTGCGAAATATGGTCAACACAACGGCAAAGGCTGAAAGCCATTGTTGGAGAAAATCTTAAGATAAACTACTTAATACAACAATCCATAGAAGATACAGACAAATGGAAAGCTTTAATAAATTTTTATGAGGAAGTTATCCTTATAAAAGAGGAAGCGGAAAGAACAAGACAAAGACAGGAGAACCAAAGGGCAAAATCAAATCCGTATCGTTGTTAGTATAATCTAGATTACAGATAGAATAAACATCGGTAGTAAATAGAAATTATTAAATGCGAATATAATAATTAAGTAGACATAAAATTATCCTAAGTAATTATAAGCAAACGCGCAGGGGGTATTAATATAGTAGTACTTGGGGTATGGCGCACCTCCGCACCCGACCCATATTAGTAGGAAAGCGAAGTAAATCGCGTAGAAAGAAATGTAAGGGGCCCCGATTGGCTACTATATGCCCAGTCGGAACCCCACAAAAGTATGTACCGTTCTTTGTGTTTGATCGACCCGTGCTTTGTAGATGGTGGGTCAAGATACTCAGCGGGCATGCGGACATGCCTTGATGAAATGACCCTACGTCGTACCGGGGGATGTCCGCAAATATGCCGAGTTAGGTTTAGACTAGGGAGTGGTTTTAGTGGGTAGGCTATGTGCGCAGTATCTACAACGATGTGCGCACATAGAATCCCACACTACCCGGGTGTGCGGGCACCCGGGTGTCTGGGCCTTCCGACCACGGGCGGCTCGGATTCCTGGATGGCTCTTTATGAAGATTTTCCACTTCCTCGCAACAAAAAAAAAAAGGTTAGGTTGTAGCCGGACGGTTCGCGTGAGGTAACGAAATCTTAGGAAAACTTGAGTTCTCGCGTGATTTCTTAAGTTACTCACTCGTGCTGTCTTGGTCGCCAGGTCGGTTTCACCTGAATAACCGCCAAGGTTATTGCTGGTCAGCTTGGCTGCTTATCCTTTCGCGCTGCCCGCCGGCGTCGTATCCCGCGTCTCTTTGTGCATCGGATGCCGCCTCGGCGTGGGAGGTGGGGAGAATGGTAGTGGTGGCGTGAATAATCACTCAAGCGTTGTATATAATTAACAACGAGTATATATTTCCCACTGTTTACAACACTTTGCTTCTCTTTGCGAGAAGACGCTCGCTCACACTCAATCACTCACACTCACTCTCGCTCGCGCTATTCGGAATTTGTAACGTTTCGTTACATGTCCTTCTCGAAGGACAAACGCGTTTTGCGTATCGCGTCGCGTTATTCTAATAATCGCGTAATAATCACGATTTCGGTGGATAACGGGATTACGAATTAATCGATCTTCTCACTCGCGTACGTCGCTATCGCGTTGTTGTCCGTAATCAACGAATGGAATGTTCCCGGAGATTCAAGCGTTGTTACTGAGACACGTCCGCCGCGTTCGCTGTCTCCACCCGAACTCTCATTGCGATGCGCTCGCCGCACCCGGTAACCCCACTCTTCGCGCAGTCGCGCTCTCCGGAATGCACCGCCCACTTTGCTCGCGTCGCTGCAGTGCTCGGGACGCTGCGCGCTCGCGCTCGGAACCGCCACTGTTACCTCCGCCGAACTTAGCGCTCGCGCGGACGCGGTCGATACCTCCGCGGGACTTAGCCGCTGACTCGAGTCGATCGTCGGTATCTCCGGTGGACTTAGTCTCCCGCGCGTCTCGGTCGACACCTCCGGTGTGTATAAGTACGCGGTCGTGACCTCCGCCGGACTTAGTTTTTCGGTCGCTCGTCGCGGTTACGGTCACGGTCGTTATCTCCGCGGGACTTAGCCTTTTTGCCGGCGCGCTTCGGTCGATACCTCCGACTCGATTACGGTTTTTCTCGTCAGACTTACGGTCAATCTTTACGCGCTCTCTGCGGTCGTCACCTCCGACTGAAGTTACGGACTTTCTCGTCGAATTACGGTTCTTTTTCGGAGTTTTTACACGGGCTTTCACGGGATGGTCGCGCATGCAATCTCTCGCGTTTCCGTCGCGTATTCATTCATATTATTGAGAAAATGACATGATTCGAACCCTTTGCAACGACATAGAAGATGTTGGTTGCAATCTCCTCGCCATTTAGCGAGTTTTTAGTACTGTAAGTGCTCAAAATGAGCTAAATGAAAAAAAAATAAGAAGGGTTGGAATTGTGTCGTTTTCGTACTCATTCGTACTTTTACAACTATCTTACGATCTATTCGCTTATTTACAGGTATCTATGCTACGCTGCTTAAATCCTATGTTCTATATCTATGCGTGGTTACAATATCTTAAAGGTAAGTATATATTTATATATGTATGTTTTATATTTGATAACTAATGTTAGTTTCTTTTTATTTACAGGTTTTTTACGCTGTGTTATATAAGGTAAGTATATCTATATGTGTATCTTAGTGATGATTAATAATATTTGTTCTTATTTACAGGTTTTGTACGCTGTGTACTTTATCTACATTAAGTATGTGTTGTGGTGTCTTTTGACTACTAAGGTAAGTATAATCTTTAATAATAATCTATATTTAGTGATATAGGGTTAATATATATGATAATATTTAATTTTTAGGTAAGTATACAAGGTAAGTATATTGGTTAATGAGTTATATGATTATAATGTTTTTAAACTACTAAGGTAAGTATTAATTTTAATAATATGTTTGTAATTTAAGGTTCATATATAATAATGTTTCATTTTTTAGGTAAGTATATTAATTTATAAGAGATTATTGTATATGTTATGTGTTATACACTATATTGATTATATGTTTACAAGTTTAATAGTAAATAAATCAAATTAAGAAATACTTGAGTATCTATATCGTTAGTTTATATGTTTGAATAAATCTAAAACTTATGTGCTATCGTTAAATGGATAATCATGTGTATTTTGTGACTATATAAGATAAGTAATATGATAAAGGTATGATATATTTTTTATTTTTAATTCTAAGTAATATAATGACTTAAATAACTTTAAGTAAGTTAAATAATAAATTGTGAGTATTATTTAATATATTTTTATAATAATAACAGTGATTTTAGGTCACGTCGGTGTTTTGTGTTATATTAATACTAATTGGTAAGTTGAATAATAAGTTGAGAATTTATCTCATGAAATATTTAATGAGTAATATATTTTTAACTAAGTTGAGTAATGTATGTCGCGAATATAACATTTAATTATGTAGGTTTTAATAATAATAGTGATTTGAGATCACGTTTGTTTTTATGTCTTACTGACAAAGTAAAATGAAAATAAAATTAAAGTTTAACGTTTGACAATGTATTATGTCAGTAATATAAGTTTTAAGAATTGATAAAATGTATCTTGGCATATTTATGCCTTTGTATCGTTAATATTTCGTGTGTAGATTTGAATAATAATATTATGCACTTAAATTTAATAAACGAATATTCTAAAAAGATTAATAATATTTTATGAGGTTAACTCTATGTTTCATTATATATATGTGTTTCTAATATTAAAATATAAAACTTAATCTAGTCTTAACTCTACATGTGTACTTATTCTATCTTAATGCTACGTGTAATATGTATATATTTACATTTGAGTGTCTTTTGATAGTGTCTTTGTCACTTGTCACTCTTGTTCTTGACCTGCCGTCGACGTGGATGGTCGTGGGTTGTTTTTACCTGACTCGTCCTCCGTCTTTGGTCGTTGTCCGGTGGTCGCTTGTGCTTCGAGCGTTCGGTCGGACTCATCCGGTGATCTTTGGGTCGGCTTGTTCATTTTATGGCTATTAATCTTAACGATTGCCACTTTTAGTTCTGGTTCTTCACTCTTTGTGGTTGACACGTTATTTTTACACGGTCGTGAGCTTGTCTAATTATTCGCTCCTCGATGATTTTCGGTTTTGACGTAAATTTTCCGCCTTTATCCCTTATATATGTTTCCGGATCGCGTATCGTACGTCCGTCAATCTTCTTTCCCTCTTCTCTTAATTGCCGCGCGCGTTCCTTTTTGGAGATGTCACCCCTGGACTTGTCGGTTCGCGTTTTATTAGGCTTCAACTCGCCTCGCGCCTTCTTCGTCTCTCGTTTATGCAATGGTGTCTCCTCGTCTGAACTCGCTGCACGTTTACTTTTTGACTTTCTTCGCGGTGGCTCGGGCGTTGATGCCTCACTCCTCGCCATTTCGTCGCTTTGCTGTATGTCAGTTTCCTCCTGCTCTTCCTCGTCATTGCGGTAAATTTGTCTTATTGTCAATCCATAGTTTGTATGTTGAATTAAAATTTCGAAATTCGTGTCTCTGGCTTCCGGATCTGGCATTATTTGGATCGTCGCCAGAATCTTTCCTTGTTTCTCTCCTGTTTTTCTTTTTAACTGCATTGCGTGCAGTTCGGATACACTCGCGCTCTGTCGGTGTTGGTTCATTAATTTGTGATATTGTTCCTTGGATTCTTGACTTACTCGTCTCATCTTCTCGATTGAAGCTGCGTCTGGTGCTTCTCTCGTTACTTTGAGAAATTGTCCTATTTAATATATACGGCATTGCATTTCCGCTATCTCCTGTTGTGCGGTCGTGACTTCCGAAACTTGCTGTCTCAGTTCACGTTCCTCGTCTATCAACTGCTCTAGTATCTCGTTCTGCATGTTGATCGTTTCGCTTAAATTTTTATCGCTCGCGAACTTTCGTTTCGACACGCTGCGCTGTGGCACGTCTGTCGCGTTTGACTGCTCGCTCGAGACTGCCTGCCGTATCGCGCGGTATTCGCGCTCAGGTGTCTCCTCGTTCTCTCTGCTGTCCTCGTTGCTCGGGCGTCGGGTCGTCTGTTTGATCCTCGCCGGTCGCTGTTGCTTCCGCCGCGTCGCTTGTCAACTGCGCCGCTCGCGTCTTCGTTGCTCTTCTCTCTCTCTCCATCCGTAGTTCACTGAATTTTTTGTGTAATTCGCCGCTGTGCGGCCTCGTTCTTTGTAAAATCGGGCTTTCGTCTACGACGATTACCTCCTCGTCTTCTTCTTCTTCCTTTATTACTTTTGTGACTTCGTCACAGTTTTGAATGTTCCATATACTTGAACACCTTTGTTGATTATCGGGATATTCGTTGTTACGAATCACCGTTTCTAACAAATGTATGGATTCGTTTGTATTATCGGTGGAGTCGGATTACGCACGGCTAAGCGTCTTATCGCGGTCGCGTGTGTACGTGCTAGAGCGTTGTACTCGAATCAAAGTTTTATTCGCTGATACTGTATTATTGATTGGCGCGTATATAAAATGAAATCTTTTTTTTTTGACAGGCGTTTTCTTTTGCGGTTAAACTTCGCGTTGCCTCGTTTTTTTTCGCGCGGTGTCAATTTTCTGCTGAATTATTATTTCTCGATCGCGTTGCCCTTCGCACGGGACATTACAAAGAGTGCGCAAATATTTGTTACAATTCTGACTTACATTAGTAGAACGGCGCGCATGGCGGTTGTCGTAGGTCAGCTCGCTGGATGGACTGGCGCGTACGGCGTTGTAGTAGGATGTGTTGCTTTTCCTCGTAGTCTACAGTTGTCTAGTCGTCGCCCCTTGTTGTGGTCCACCTCTCGTTGGCTAGTCGGCCGTTCCGTTCCCCGGCAGGGAAGCTCGTTCTTCAAGGACACTTAGCACCGTGTAGTGACGCGTTGGCACAGATCTTTGCACTCGCGCACTGAATAACACGATGGTGCTGTCTCAGCTCGTCTTACTGTCGGCTGGTCTTCTTCTCGTAGGATTGTGCTTCCTTCGAGTTTTTTGGATTTGCTGGTCCTTTGTTAGTTTCAGCTTCTTCTATCCGTTTTTCTATGTTTTTTGTCCTTGACGGCTTCTTGTATCCCACCGCTGCCACCAATTTTGTTGTGAGCGTTTGCTCGTTTTGGGAATTCTTTCCCGTCGGTAGTTGGGATCGTTCTGCCTGAAGGGTTGGGACCCAAAGGGTGATGGTTCGGCTTGGTGTATAAGAAAAGGAAGACGTTTCTTACGTGCTTGTTCGTTGTCTTTATTTCTGTTTCTTGCGCTTACAATCAGCTGTGATGGTGTTAGGTATCACTCGCGATAAGGTGTATAGTACGCGACGCGGCTCGGACGTTGTTATGTTTTCTCTCCGGCTCGGTCACGGCGTGGTCGCGTTTATATATTATGATATCTGGCGCAATTTCGGGGGCCAGTGACCGGGCGTCGGTAGCTTCCGCGAGGCTAAGCGTTTCGACATCGGAACGCGGTAGCCTTGCGGTTTGATTTTGCAGCGTAGGACCTATTTCTAGGGCGATACGAACTGCTTCCGAACGCGCTGTTGTAATCTCACGGAAGTTACTCGGGACTTCCGTGAGCGCGGCGGATTCTTGTGCGTCTTTCGAAAGAGGTGCTTCTTGCAACGTCTTTCGAAAGATGCGTGTCGCAATTTTAATAGATATAGTTGTAATCGGCTTACAACACTTTGTTAAAATTTTGTTTTATCCAACATTTAATTGTTTTAATTAAGAAACTTTTTCCAGTTCCACCTTCTCCACTAACATATAATCGTAATATTGAATTGTCCGACTTTACAGTATTAATAACTCTATCAAATACTCTTTTTTGATCTAAATTTAATTTTGCTATCATTTCAGAAACATCAATTTTCTCTATTTTATCACCAAAATCTTTAAAATCTTGCATTGCTTCACCTGCTTCTATATTTTGAATACCTATCGGATTATCAGGATCATCCTGAGACACATTTTTTTGTAATTTTTCATCTTCTTGTCGAATTAACTCTTTTGCATTTTCAAATGCTTTTTGCAATTCTTGTACCTTTTCGTGATATTGCAATGCTTCCGTAAGATGTAATTTTTCTTCTTCAAATGCTTGTGCGTAAGTATCACAACCATCTCTAAGTTCTTCTAAATTTCGCCATGGTTTAAACATAAGCAATAAGGAAAAGAAATAATCTTCCGGTCGTGTTTCAACATTGTACTTATAGTGATTAATAAGACATGCGCGTTGTCGCCGTTTAAGACAATGACTATTATTTATTTTATAATATTCAATATTGTTACTTCGTGATTCGATCGTCGTGATATCATACCATTGTACGAATTCATAAAGAGACACAGACTCCAATTCTTGCGATCTATTTGGATAATAATCATCTATTACAGATGGACAAAATATATCTGTAGATTCACCATCAAGAGTTTCAATTTCTTTACGACTTTTTAATTTCCTCTGTCGTATGCGATTAACGTTTAACCATTTAATAGTTGTATTGCGATCAGTCCCATATAAAGCGATACTTAACAATGTATCAGCAGCTTCAAGAGCTCCACATTCTCTATTAGTTAAGGATCGAAAACCAAAATTCCAAAGAACACTTGCCAATGACTTGCTTTTATTATTCTTAAAACTCTCAAGATCAAAGTCCAACAACTCACTTTTCCCTGGTTTATTCACGTATTTAGTAACATACCATGTAAGCACTGTTGACTTTTCACCAATATATTGTATATCCATATTTCCTTCCCATGCAGTAAGAAGAGCAGAATTGTAATCATTAATATCAACTTCATCAGCCGTTCGAGGAAGATCATACAATCTGCTTTGATGTTTTAATTGTTTTCTGCCTGCTATCGAAGTTGCTACATTTCTCATACGCAGTGTTTCAGTAACGGGACGAGGAAATCCAAAACGACAACAACGAATAACTTTACGTCCTACTTTTTTATTACAATAATCATTATGTTTATGTCGTTGATGCGTAGTAACACGTCTGTACAATAATGGCGAAATATTTTTATCTGGCTTTTTGCAGGTTATGTATTTTAAAATAAATTTAGAAACTTCTTCTGTAGAGGATTTACCGAAAATCGGTGCATCTTTAATCCAAACTAACAAGTGAAAATGTTGTATGCCTCTACCTTGATATTCTCGTCGCCAAAAATAGTGCGTTACTTCACCAATTGGACAATCTTTGGAACAAATAAAATCTATCATTGCTCGAAATTTATTATCAAGAAATCTCGACGTTGATACAGGATCTTTAGCAACAAGTTCACTGGTACTCAAAGAAGAGTTTTGCCATCCATTAACTTCACGAATATAATCACCTAAATCGTCCCATAACCATTCACTAGGACTTAACGTTATAAACCATGTTGCAGGTTCATAATGTCGGGTCATACAATCTAAATCATTTCTTGGTTGACGCCAATATTGCTCAGTATTTCGAAGTAAAGAAAATATAGTATTTAAATTAGATTCCAACGCATCTTTAGACATAGCATCTAAGTATTCTGCAGCCGTGTAACGACTTCGTGGATCAGTTATATTCATTTTATGATAAATTCCACGACTTAACTGACGAATATTCGCTTTATTTAACAAATAGAATAAATATTGTTGATTTAATCTAAATCGTGGATGCTTAGACGTTAAACGACATTTAATAAATTCATGCTCTTGAAGTTTGACCGGTCTTTTTTCATCACATTGTCCATTCGAACCGAATGGATATAAATTTGGAAAACACATCAAATCCAAATTCTTTTCGCGATTATCCAAAGATGAATCTTGAATTTTTAACATTTGATACAAGGCAGTCGCAGTTTTATTTTCTTTTTTTTCATACAATGGATATATAGTATATTGCTCGTAGTAACTGTCACTTTCATCTTTTTGAGTTAACATAGCCTCACGCTGATGCAATGTAACTTCCACGTGATCTGTTATCTCTTGCATTTGTAAATCTGAATTATTTAACGGTTTACATTCTTCATTAAATAAAACTTCTGTATCATTTTTTGTTTCTTGAATATAAAATTCTGCATTATTAAGATTTCCTAAATTTAATTTATTGTGAGTATTAGGCAATACAATACCAGAATATAAGAAATTATTAATTCTTAACCATTTTAAAGCTTCATATATTTTTTTAAGATTCACTAAATCTTCCCAGATGATTTTTGATTTGGTTGGAATATTTCTTACCAAAATACATAATTCATGATTTAAATTTATTGGATCAGTTTTAAAACATAATTTACCAAAAGTCTTCTGTAAAGGAAGTGGTAAATGAAAAGTTGTACCTTTAACTTTCTGTATTTTTTGTCTCTCAGGAATTTTTTTATTAAAAACTGTTCCCATTTTAACTACAGTTTGAAAAGCTTTAGCTCTCTGTATAAGCATTTTCTCAAATTGATTAAGAGACGATATTACCTCCGGTACATCATTAGCGAAGAGATTATTTAAAATGCAATAAGCAGGCAACAAACCGCTACGAAATTTTTTATCACAATAATGACATATATATTGCGGATTAATATTTTGTTGCTCTACGTATGCCATTAAATCTTTCCAAATTGGATTTTTTCTACGTGTCTGAAGTTTACTAATTTTAGAAACATTTTTTTTATAACAAAGTCTTTCACATGACACACAAATATACCGCGGTGTGTCCAATGAACGTTTTTTCAAAGCTATAAACGCATTATGATATTTAGAAATAATATCATCATCACTCAAAATTGTATCAGTTTGCTGATGCTTATACATATCTGCTTTTTCTTGTACTGAAGTTATAATTTGTTTTAATTTATCAACCTCACCAGAAGTTAACGCTTCATCTAGCTCTAACATTTTTTTATAAAAGCTGTAAAGTTGATAAAGCAAATGTCTAATATTTCTTACTTTTGGGAAATGAGGTGATAATAATTGCATTAGAATAGACATAGCTTTACAAAGATTTAAATCAATATAATAACTATGTGCATGGCCATTCTTATCATTACCTAATTTCTTATCAAAAATTGTCACAGTGCATTCATAAATTTTTTGCATCAATTCCTGTACGTTTTTCAAAGTACATTTATTTATAGTTTGTAAGAATTTTTGATATCGATCAATTAGAAACGGATTCTTAACTTTACATAAAATACTGCACGACCACGATTTTTTTGCTCGTGCTTCTATTAAAGGTAACGCATTAACAATTTGTCCTCTTGTATTTAATATTAAAGGTTCACTTATATTGACTTCGGATGAAGTTATATTATGATACATAGAATCCGTGAAATAATTCTCGGACGAAGCTGTATGTCTAGATATACCACATAACGCACTTAATTTATCATCAACTGTAGAATATTCTGCAGCAACAGTTAAACATGTTTCCGATTTATTTTTAAGCAAACTTAACGTTTTATGTATATTACGAATATAATTGTTTCTAATAATGAAACACCAGCGTACAATTTGTTCTGTTTTTAGTCGTTCTTCAATATAACCTTTACTACAATTTGTAATTTTTTGTACATGTAAAATATTTTCAACTAATGTGTCAAAAGAACCGCGAATTTTTATAAAATTTGTTGATCGAAATTTTAAGTACTTTTTATTAACATTTTTGGCAATATTGTAATTTTTCTCTGCAAATATGGACTCAGTTTTTCTTTTCTGATAATATCGCTTATTGTAAAGCCACTTATGATCAGAAGATAATTCTTTTTGTCTTTCTCGTTCACGCTCAGAATTAATAAAATAACGTATTCGTTTTTCTACACGTTGTTTTTCTAAAGTTTTTTGTAGTAACATCGTTTTTTAATACGATTATTATTTAAATCTCTTTTATAACGTTCTACTTTTTTAGCGCGATTATTTTGTAAGTCTCGTTTGTATCGTTGTACTTGTTTAGCGCGATTATTTTGTAAGTCTTGTTTGTATCGTTGTAGCTGTTTAGCGCGATTATTTTGTAAGTCTCGTTTGTATCGTTGTAGCTGTTTAGCGCGATTATTTTCTAAATCCCGTTCATATTGACATCGCTTTTTAGCACGATTATTCTCTAAATCCTGTTGATATAGTCTTCGTTTTTTAGCACGATTAGTGTCTAAATCCTGTTGATATCGGAGCCTCTTTTTAACACGATAACTTTCTATTTTTTCACCATAATGCGCTTGGTTACTGTGTTTATTGTTTTCTTGCTGATATTGTTTATTTTTATTAATATGTCCTAATTCAAAATTATATTTCAAATATTTATTTTTATTTTCTGCATTTGTATTGTAGGAAATCAAATACGCACACACTCAGTTAAAATGTAAATTTCCTTTATTACACTCGGAAGGATGTGACCTGCAGGACTTTCTCGCAAGGACTGCCCGTTCGATGCTATTCGCATGGATCGCTCGCAAAGACTGACTGTCCTTTTTTTTCTTGTCACCAGGCTCGCGAGTCCAGCTCCGCGGGCGCTATCGCATGTCCACTCGCAGGCAAAGAAAAAAGAGACGCATAAAAAAAAAATGCATCTGACCTCGCGATCGCCGTACTGACCCGTCGTGTTAGCGTCGGAAAAACTTTTTACGATCGGGCTTGTCCCGCGCCCGGCTCCACACTCGGCTATCCTGCTCTGGATATCCGCTCCGGATATCAGTCTTCTGAGCTGTCTTCATCGCTATTATAATCAGTTTCATTAGATATCCATGGTTTCATATAATCTGCTGCGGTCGAAGTTTTAAGGGGTCCCTCATGTTCCCCCTCGCGTTGTACTACATAGCGGTTGTTACGCAGGACTTGAATAATTCGATAGGGTCCGAAATATTTATTTGCGAATTTCAAACCCGGTCCTTGTTGTGTGCGTTTAATCGCCACTAAATCGCCCTCTCGGTATTTCGTCGCAGCTACTCTATTTTTATTAAAGGTACGCTTGTTATCACGCTGGATTTTGGCAATGTTTTCTTTTGCTGATTCCCTTAGTTGATCGCGTTCATCCCGATATGCTTCGATGTATTCTTTTTCTAATAATTCTCGAATTTCGAGATCGCCTCGCAGCCGCGCATGTACGCCAAACAACAAATGAAATGGATCGGTACCTATGCTTCTACTTAGTGTAGTATTAATACATTGTTGTGCAAACGCTAAGTATTTATGCCATTCTTCACGCCTCGGATTCGCAAGTTTAGTTAACAGCTGTATCAGTATACGGTTTACACGCTCGGCCTGACCGTTAGATCTAGGTATTCCAACCGTAATCAACACGTGTTCGATATCCTCTTTTTTACAATATTCAGAAAACTCTTTGGAAGTGAAGGCTGTTCCACGATCGGAAATTATTCTTCGCGGATTACCAAAGGTAAACGACTGTTTAATTAGTTTGTCTAAAACTTCGCTCGTGTTAGTAGTCTTTGTCGAGTAGAGCCACACAAATTTCGAAAACGCGTCTATAATTACAAATATATATTTATAGTTTTTCTTGGTGGAAGGAAGCGGGCCTAAATGATCGATATGGTATGTATCCAACGGGACCTCCCCCTTCGCTATTGGATTAAGAAATCCCTCCTGCTTGCCCTGCTTCCTTTCAGCAAGGATACACGCAATACAATTTTTAATAACCTTCTCTATCTTAGTTTCTATATTCGGAATCCAGTAATCGTTACGTAAAAGCGCTTTTGTCTTTGCTACGGAAAAGTGTCCTCTCTCATGTGCTTGCCGTATGATTTGCATCTGCATCGCTTTCGGCACTACTACACACAGATTACCGTTAATTTCTTTAAAGAGTAAGTCGCCTCTAACAACATAGTCACTCGAGCGTCCCGATTTCGCTTGGTCAAATACTTTCTTTACGTCGCTGTCGTTTGCCTGTGCTTTTATTAATCGCGCCGTAATTCCATTCTCCTGTTCCACGACGACATGACACTCCGCGATTGGATTGCGACTTAATGCATCCACATGACTCATATTTTTGCCTGGACGATGCTCTACTTTATAATTATACTCTTCGAGTAATAACGCCCAACGCGCAACACGCACACACGTCCTTCTTATTCATAGTTGCAACAAACGCGCGACAATCCGTTACAATTGTAAAGCGAGCGCCTATCAAATAAACTCGGAATTTCTTAAGGGCTTTAATTATTGCTAGTACCTCTAACTCGTAACTTGAATAATTTTGCTCGGCTGGTGTAGTTTTGCCGCTACTATAGTAAACCGGATGAAACATATTATCATCTGCGCTTTTCTGTAAAAGTATCGCACCGTATCCGAACATCGACGCGTCCGTATGCAGCTCGGTTTCTGCGCCTGTCACGTACAGATTCAACACCGGCTTACTAACTAACATTTCTTTTAGTTGTATAAACGCTGCATTCTCCTTTTCGCCAAATACATATTTAACATTTGTTTTTAGTAAGTCACTCAAAGGTCGCGCAATGGTGGAGTATCGTGGTATAAATTTCCTAAAATATCCGCTTAATCCTAGGAAGCTCTGCATTTGTTTTACATTAGACGGTACAGGAAATTTTCGCACCGCTTCTACTTTTTGCCCGGAAGGATATACTTTACCGTTCTCAATAACATGGCCTAAAAATTCGACACGACGCTTTAGGAAGCTAGATTTTCGCCAGTTTATTATCAGCCCGGCTTCACTCGCAACTTTTAATACAATTTCGAGATTAGTCGCGCCACTCTCATAATCTACAGATGGAATTATTAAATCATCTAAGTATGTTAATACTACTTTGGTTTGAATTAAATCTCGAAATACAATATTAATGAAACGCTGAAATACTGCCGGTGAGTTGCATAGACCGAACGGAACGCGCAAAAACTCATAGTGGCCGTCCGGCACTATAAAGGCTGTGTACTTTCGGCTCTGTACATCAATCGGAACGTGGAAAAATCCGTTTTTTAAATCAAGAGTACTAAAAACCCTTGCGTTTTGTAAAGAATCTAGCTGATCTTCTATGAGTGGTAAAGGATATCGATCTTTAATAATCTTTTTATTTAAGAGACGGTAGTCAACGCATAGCCTAACTGAATTATCTTTCTTTTTTACCAGCACTACCGGACTCGCGTACTCTGATAATGAAGGCTGCGCGATACCATCGCGTATCCACTCGCTTATTTGTGCGTTAACTAATTCTCTCTCCGACGCCGATAATCGCCTAGCTCGCTGATACACGGGTACTTCGTCTTTAAGAACTATGGACATTTTCAGATCTACATCTCGCGATTTATTCGGAGTGTAATTAGCGACTGCTTTCTGAATTCTATTTCTATATTCTACTTCCGGTATATGTGACACGTCTGTCTCGCCATTCTCCACAGAATCTATATCGATTTGAAAAATTTCAGGTATCTCCTCATCGACGCACGAAGATTCTGATACCTGCCGAATGACAATCTCACCCGCTCGCGCCGTCATCTCGATCGTGTTTAGAAAGTCCGCACCGATAATTAGCTCGTGTTTCAAAAGAGCATCCGACACTACGCGCACGAGAATGGAATATGTACTTCCGTCTATCATTAAGTTCGCATTGAATTCACCTAATGTCGTATTATCGCTCGACCCGATGCTGCGGAAGCGAATTTCTTTCGATTCTAATTTTGGAAAATCTAATTGTATATATTTATCGGATCGCAATAGACAAAAATCGCTCCCTGTATCGATAAGAGCCAGAACTCTATTACCGTTAAGTTCTACTTCTTTAGTATATCTCTTCGCACGCGCGTTAGCATGGATAGCTCTCACCGCTTTCTTTTGCTCCTCACACTTTGATGCAACATGTCCGCGTTCGCCGCACTGAAAACATTTCGGCCCTTCCGATTTCGTCGGGCAGTCTGCACTCATGTGGTCACGCAGTCCGCAGTTGTAGCAGCGTCTCACTGTTTCATCCTTCGACGCGTTCCTCCTCTCCGCTCTTCCTCCTCCGTGTTGCCGCTTATCTCCGTCGCCTTTCTGCTGCTCGTTCTTCTTCACGCTATTTGTCTGTGTTCGATCACGAAGCATCACTTTCTCAAAAGCTTGTATTAGCTCTGCTTTCGAGGAGAATCTGCTCATTCGTGCTTGGTCTCTCAAGTTTGCCGCTGGTATTCCGTCGATAAGATAGTCTATAATTTCTTCTTCGCTAATTGGCACACGATTGGCTAAAATTATTTTATCGTGAACGTACTGCTGGAACGTTCTTCCTTTTTCCACACGCGTTCCTCAAATTGCTTTCGTAGCGTCATTTTACTTGGGCGATGATCGTACATTTCTCGCATCTCGCTCACTAAAGTTTCTACTGGCAGTTCAATGTGTTGGGGCTTGGAATGCAGCCATTCTGACGCTTTTCCCTTTAGCCGCATGCCCACCAAAAGTCTCGCGTACTCGTCGTTCAAGCGATACGTTGCTCTCAGCAACCTGAATTGCTTCTCCCACGTCTCGTAGTCACCGCTGCCGTCGAAAAAACTGAGGAGGTCGGCGATGGCCGTTATACTGGGTCTCGGATAATCACGTGAAACATTCTCTCGATCCGCCGCCTGACTATGCTCTCCGATGTTTAATTGCCGCATCCCTCTGGCTAACTCTAGCTCCCTCCGCAACAACTGCAACTCTAGTTCCGCTAACTCTTTTTCGCGACGGTATAACTCGATCTCTCGCTCGTGACGGGATAATGCCCCCGCGCTAGCTTCGTTCGGGCCTCCTCGAATCGCTTCACCATCCTCCAATGTATCAGAAGCTTCCTCTGTCCACGGACCCGAAGGATCTGCCTCGGCTAATCGCGCAACTAAGTCGTTTTTATTTCCGGTCAAGGGAAGATTCAATTCTCGCAATTTTTCTTTCAACTGATTCACTGTAAAATCTGATAGATTCCTGGTACTCATCTTCACACACAATAAGTTTATTCGCTCTCACAACTACCCACAACTAGTGATAGATTTGCAAAGTATGCCTCACTATATCTTCGCTCAAACAAAATTCGCTTATTGCCTCGTTGTTCTCACTCTGCTCCTGCGGTCACTTTCACTCCGTCTCTCTTACTCAGTTTCTCGTTCGCTCAATCCCGGACGAGCCCCCAATTTGTAGGAAATCAAATACGCACACACTCAGTTAAAATGTAAATTTCCTTTATTACACTCGGAAGGATGTGACCTGCAGGACTTTCTCGCAAGGACTGCCCGTTCGATGCTATTCGCATGGATCGCTCGCAAAGACTGACTGTCCTTTTTTTTCTTGTCACCAGGCTCGCGAGTCCAGCTCCGCGGGCGCTATCGCATGTCCACTCGCAGGCAAAGAAAAAAGAGACGCATAAAAAAAAATGCATCTGACCTCGCGATCGCCGTACTGACCCGTCGTGTTAGCGTCGGAAAAACTTTTTACGATCGGGCTTGTCCCGCGCCCGGCTCCACAGTATCTTGAATGTTTATTTGTTCTTGCTTATTATCACTACATACATCATTATCAATAGTATTATTCATCTCATGATAAATATTTTCAATATACAATTCACTTTCTAATCCTTTATCAATCTTTTCAACATAAATATCATTTATTAATAATTGTACTTTTTTTCGTTTAAACTTTGCGTTTTTATTAAATCGTTATTTAATTTTTCCTTAGTTTGCCGAGAATCATTATTTTCTTGATATTGATTTAATTTTAGAGGAAAGTGCTCAATTTTATTGGATTCAAACATTTGTATTAAATGCAAACGCATTAAGCTAACGTCATATCTTACATTTTCGGGTTTAGTGTTAAAAAATAGCGAAACAGCAAATGCTATGGCAAAAACACCACAATCATGCGTATTCGGTTGTTCTTGCACAAAAAGAAATTTTACAGGACACTTAATGAAATCATATGTTGGAAATAATTTGTCCAAAAATTGTTTTTGACAGTCACTTAACATTTTTGAATTAAAAGAATCATAAATATATATATCCTTTGTATCATAATAACAACATGTCCAATGTAGTCCCAACCTCGTAACAGGTAATATCTGTATATGTTTTTTATTGGTTGGTATTGGTTGCACTCTATCTATTGTTTGTACTCGCCATGTTCCAACAGGTCTATAAGCTGAATACTTTTCTAAAAGGTAATTAAAATAATCCATATGCAAATCATTTAACCATTCATTTTGAGCAATAATATTTTTTTGTTCTGACGACAACGTCATTTCTCGTTGACATTTCTCTTTATTAACATGTTTGACTCCAAAATTGTTTTTATTTTGCTGATGATTATTAGAAAATTTATTTTCTATATCATTGTTTATGTCGTAAATTTTCACGTTATTTTTATCTTTGTTTTTACAATTGACATTTTCTACACACGATTCATTTTGAGTTTTATTAAACTGCTCAATATGTTTTGATATTGGTATGCTTGATAATTTTTTCTTAGTTTGTTGAGAATTGCAAATCTTTTGTTTATTTAATTTTTGTGATTGCGTTTTCTTACTTTGACGTTTTGCACGTAAACGAAACGCTTCAGCTTCTTTTGCTCTTATTATCGCTAATGGAAACACTGTCTGAGGCACACCATACAGTAGATCTTGAGGAAAGTGCTCAATCTTATTAAACTGAAAAAGGTTTAATAAATGCGAGCGCATTTTACTAACATCGTATCTTACTTTTTCGGGTTTAATGTTAAATAATAACGAAGTAGCAAAAGCTATTGCAAAAACACCACAATCGCTACAGTTTGGTTGTTGTTGCACAGTAGGAAATATTACATGCTTCTTATCAAATGGATAAAATGGAAATAATCGTCTTAAAACTTGTTCATGACGTTTGTGCAACTTCTTTTTATTAAACAAATCAAAAATATATATATCTTTTCTATCATAGTAAGAGCACACCCAATGTCTATTTGCATTCAATAGCTCATGTAACTTATATAAATTTAATGAACTAGGTTTATAAGTATCTAAATCAAAATCAGAACTATGTAAAATCTGTATATGTTTTTCATTTTCTGACATAGACGGTATTGTATCAGGAATATAAGTTTGCAACGTACTAACGGGTTTATAACTTGAATTACTTTTTAAAAGATGATTAAAATGCTCCATGTGCACATCTTCTAACCATCCACCTTGAACAATAATATTTTTTTCTTCTAACGAGAGCGTTACTTGTTTTGTTTTTATAGACATTTTTATATAAAATAAATAAAAAACAAAACAATTTTGTATTGGTGCACAGCAACCGTATTTATGTAGGTGCACAGCAACCTTTTTTTATAAACGCACAGCAGCCTTTTCTTATTGGCGCAAAGCAACCGGTTTTTATAGGCGCACAGTAGCCTTTTTTATTGGCGCAGAGCAGCCGTTTTTTTATAGGCGCACAGCAATCTCTTAATAAAAAAAAAGTATAACGTAGTAAAAAAAAGCCTTACCTCTCTTTTTTAAACCAATAAACACTAAGTATGTATGTGACTAAAAAACGTAAAAAAGATAATTATTACATATAAAAGCCTCATCTGCAATAGCCGTAGTAGTGAAGTTGTAAGCTCATTGCAACATAAAAATTTAAAGACGATTCAACAATTGTGTAAACGTGGTTGCAAATAAAAAATCAACTGATCACAGTTGATTATTCTTCGATCACTAAAGAAATAAATATGTGATTGATCAGTTTTTTATAATTTTACGTTTACAACTACGTTTACGCAATTGTAGATAGCCTTTATACTCATTGGCTGTCGCAAATTACAACGACCTTGCTACCTTATCACTACGGTTATTGTAAAACAAGGCTTAACATAGCGTCTCCAAAGTCTGACCCATAGACATATAGCGTTTTTGATTTGTTGACTCGACCCGACTCCGGGTCAATGGTCTGTTCCTTTTATCTTCATTTCTTGCACAGTTTATCACTTTTTTGCAGTGGAAAAGAACAAACCATTGACTCGGAGTCAGATCGGGTCAACAAAACGCTAATAGTAAGTATAAATCGAGCATCCACTGTATAAGCGTTGATGCATACGAAAAAAAAAAAGTAAGATGAGTAAGAGAGAGAAACTCATCTTATATCTTTTTGTCTTTCTTTTTGTATGCATCATCACGCTTATACAATAAATGCTTGGTCTATACTTACTATGTCTATGGTCTGACCCAAAGCTTAGAAACAGCTTTAAACATGATAAACATGTGAACTTGACTTTGAGTAACGTTGACAATCCTCCTGACCTTGGCAGCCTCCTGACCTTGGCATCCTCCTAACCTTGGCATCCTTATGACCTTGGCAACATCAAAGTCAAATTCATTTTTTTCCATAATATCCTACCTAGAATTCGTATTTAAAGCCGTTTCCGAGATTTAGGAAATAAGTCAGTCGAGACGCTCTGTTTAAAAATAAAAATATTATTGTAATATTTTTCCAATTTATTTTAGATAGAGGCAAAAGAAGATTGAAAACACAGTACTTATATACGTAAAGATACTTAGGCCGAAGGCAGAGAACAAGATATCGTCGATAACGTAGATATCGCAGTCGTAGTCGTAGGATAATAAGTCGTACATGTCGTAGTATACTATTCTAGACTCTAGAATAGTAGTATATTACGACTTACGTTGTTCTCTGCCTTACTTTACGACTACGACACCTACGTCTTGTTCTTTGCTTCGGTCTTACCCTACGACTACGACTGCGACATCTACGTCTCGTTTTCTGCCTCCGGCCTTAATAAATAAAGACTAACATAACCGTATTTTATTCTTAATGCTTTTATGTACCATTTGCTTTTATCTAAACTTTGAAAATAGTTACACATTTATCTTGATACTTACTAAAATGTTATTTTCAATGTTTTCTTCTTACCTTTGATTTAATAATCCAATTATATTGACAATTATATTGACAATCTGTAATCAATAATGATCAATATTGAAGACAAACCATAACCATAAACAATTCATCAACAATGAAGATACCATAGAAATAGTATATCTAGACCGAGCGTAATTTAAAACAATAAAGGCTGCGATCCATTTGACGCTATCGAAGAAATCCTCGATTGGTTAATACGCGATAACCAATAAGAGCTTTGCTTTTTTAAAAAAATAGAGCTCTCATTTGGACGCGTGTAAATCATTTGGATTTTATGGTTTATGGATTTTACGCTTATATGGCTCTGTGATTGGTTGATGACATCTTAAGGTAGTACTTAAGATGATCTTCTTGAATATAAGACCTGTTTATGAATACCAGCTTTAACGTAATAGCGTCAAAAGTGAAACGCAAATCAGTAAAGAGAAAAACATGGCGGCAAACGAGGAGGTCGAAGCACGGTCGCGGGTCAAAGAGATCGAAGAGATTGATGTGTAAGTATACCATGTCTCGTAAAAATAAATTAATTTAAGAATATATAAAATTAATCCATTTAATTTCAGAATGATGGATACGGATGACGAAGTTATAGCCGCTGCAGCTTCTCAGATTGAGAAGCTGCATGTGCAGGCTTCTCAATCTGAGAAGTTGCAGACTGTAAAAGATATGACGGCCCCGCCACCGTCATCGTCACCATCGATATCGGCCCCATCGCCGCCGCCGACGACATCGGCCGCACCATCGCTGCCGACAACATCGGCCGCACCACCGCTGCCGACGACATCGGTCGCACCACCGCTGCCGACGACATCGGTCGCACCATCGCTGCCGCCGACGCCATGGATCCCACCACCACCACCGCCACCGCCGGCAACGTCGGCCATCCCGCTGCCGCCACAGCCGACGATGACGTCGGCCCCTTCGCCATGGTGGTATTATCCATATTATTATCCATGGGGAGGATTTATGCCGCCTCCGCCTCCGCCATCGCCACAGACCTCAGAACTACAGCAAATAAAACGTAAGTAAAAAAAATTATAAAATAAAATATTTATTAATATTTTATTGTTTTTTTCTTTTTACAGCTCGTCGCTGGCAACGCGGTGGTAGAGGTCGCGAGCGAGGCCGCAAGCGAGGTCGCGGACGAGGCCGTGGAAAAGGCCGTGGAAGAGGACCACAGAACATTTATATAAGTTATAAATGAAAGATACGTAATGAATATAAAAATTATTGTCATGTGATAGTAGCTACGGATCATCAAGAAATTCTTTAATCCACATAAAAATTACTGTTATGTGACAGTAGCTGTGGATCATCAAGGAATTCCTTGATCCGCAGCTACTAGCACATCACAGAAATTGTTACATGTACAAAAACTGGGGAGTATCCCGTTTGGACACGTAACGATTGGACACCGCTCGATTGGACACGCACGATTGGACACGCACGATTGGACACGGCTCGATTGGACACCGCACGATTGGACACGGCACGATTGGACACCGCACGTTTGGACACCGCACGATTGGACACCGCATGATTGGACACAAACATTGCACGATTGGACACCGCATTATTGGACACCGCACGATTGGACACCACACGATTGGACACCGAACGTTTCGATACCGTATAATTGAATTACACTAATAAAACATCTATACCACACGATTGGACACTGTATTATTGGACACCGCATTATTGGACACCGCATTATTGGACACCGCATTATTGGACACCGCATTATTGGACACCGCATTATTGGAAACCGCACGATTGGACACCGCATTATTGGACACCGCACGATTGGACACCGCATTATTGGACACCGCATTATTGGACACTGCATTATTGGACACCGCATTATTGGACACCGCATTATTGGACACCGCACGATTGGACACCGCATTATTGGACACCGCATTATTGGACACCGCACAATTGGACACGAACATTGCACGATTGGACACCGCATTATTGGACACCGCATTATTGGACACCGCATTATTGGACACCGCACGATTGGACACCGCATTATTGGACACCGCATTATTGGACACTGCATTATTGGACACCGCATTATTGGACACCGCACGATTGGACACGAACATTGCACGATTGGACACCGCATTATTGGACAGCGCATTATTGGACACCGCATTATTGGACACCGCACGATTAGACACCGCATTATTGGACACCGCACGATTGGACACTATTGGATTGTTCTTTTTCGCTGCACCGCTACACTGGTGCAATAAGTTAGAGTGAGAAAAAATATTTTTGTCTTACTTTAATCTGTTGCACCAGTGCAGCAGTGCACAGCAGTGCAGCGAAAAAGAACAAGCCACGTATTATTGGACACAGCACGATTGGACACCACACGATTGGGCGTCGCACAGTCTTTTAGTGGAAAACTTTAACATATCATGACAGATTATCCAACCTTAAAAACATTACATACACGTACTTTTTTTTACCGTTTCCATGATTCTTATGGATATTTGTTTATTCCATAAACTAAAATAAGGCCTGTTCTTTTTAGCTGCACTGGTGCGATAAGTTAAAATGAGAAAAAATATATTTATCTCACTTTAACTTGTTGCACCAGTGCACCAGTGCAGCTAAAACGAAGGCCAATAGATACGTCGGTGCATGTTTAAAAATTATACAAAATCTATGACTACGTTTACACGACACCCTTAAACAACATCGATACTTCTAGAGCTGGCCAATCATAACCATTCCATTCTTCTGAGGAATGGCTGTAGTTGGCCAGTTTTATAACTCCGATGTTGTTAAACCCGACGTGTAAACGTAGTCTATGAGCTGTTTCTACCAACGTAGAATTACTTTAATCTCGGTTTAATTTACTTGTTATCTTATTCTAGTTTCAAAAATTAAAAAGAGATAAAGAATAAGTTAATCCGAGATTAAAGTTAATCTACGTTGGTAGAAATGGGCTTATAAGGGCCACCGCACAAACTCTTCCATAACGCGTTACGTTACGTTAAGTACTCCATACGAACCTAAGTTGTACTTAAAATTTAACTTAAATTAACGCACAAAGAAATCCTTAACGTAAGAACTTAAGAACTTACGTTAAAAGTTTCTTTGTGCGTTAATGTAAGTTTAATTTTAAGTACGAACTTAGGTTTATGGAGCACTTAACGTAACGTAACGTGTTACGAAAAAGCTTGTGCGATGGCTCTAAGTCGTAACATGTGTTTTGCAAGGTTAACTAATGTCACACGATTCATTTTAAGGCTGCATTCCAATATTCACTGCCAGTACTGAAAATCTATAGTTTACGTCACATACACTGTAGAATTTCAGTACTGGCAGTGAATATCGGAATGCAGCCTAAGTATATACACATGATTTATATGTTGACTGAAACGTATTTATTAATAATTAATAGAATATTTCAACTTTAGTATGTCATCTAAAAATTATTTTTATAACGGGCCATGAATAAATGCTTAAGACATGAAAAGTTCCATTAGTAGACTCGAAATGCATAACTAGTGGATAAATGAAGTAATTAGACTGTTAGAATATGTTTGCAAATTTTCTCAGAAAATCAAATTAACAGCTCATCAATCCTAAATTGAAATATGTAATCGTAGTGATTGCTTCACTAGATTTATACATTTCTGTAAATATGTTAAAAGTGTATGTAGCATTATATATTATATAAACAAAAAATTAATTATCTTACTCTATCTAACCTTAAAAAATATTACAAGTTAGCGTTTTTTTATATTTAAATATTTTTGTTCTTTGGACGTTTTTATGTAAATATTAACATTTAGAATTACAATATCACGTATGTAATTTTGATTAAGGCTTTATGTTTAATTATAATGTCTAAGTATTCACTTTGGGCACTTTTTACGTCAATATTTAAACATTTATAATTACAAAACAAAGCCTTTATTAAGTTTTATTATTCTATATCTTCTTTTTATTAAATTATATAGAATTACTTCGTAAATCTTCTTCCATCTGTAAATTTTCTTCCCAGACACTTTGTATATTATATATATTAGATATTGCACTTATATTGATGCATTTTTTTAAGAAATATTAGGCCTGTTTATTTTGGCTGAATTTTTTACACGGTTGTCTTTTCCTTCCACATTGGAGAAAAGACAATTGTGCAAGAAGTTTAGTTAAAACAAACAGACCCGTAATTGTTCTAGTTGACTAATAAAAAAAATTCAAATACTCATCAGAAGCCGAACAGCGCACTGAGAATGTGAATAAGTTACATATTCAATCGTTCAAAATTAAAACAATGTCAAAGATAACTATAAATTATGAAGTAAAAAACTATGGAGACGAACAGAGCAAAGAAACGCTACAATTGACAGCTCGAAGAACAATAAACGCTTAGAAGTGGGAGAGGAGTAAAAGATGAAACCTTACAAGGACCATAATGGACATAAATAACTTGGAATATCAAATGTTTTATTTTTTTTAGCGTTATTAATTAATTTTTATTAATATATTATCATTAATAACTTTTAAACAAGATTAATATCTTTTTGTACAATATTAAATGGTAATATTATAAACGAACAATATGAAAGACGCTAATAAAGAAATTCAGTTACATTTATCGAAAATATAATAGTTTTACATACTTAGTATATCTGAAATAATGTTGTTGCTTTTATAACACAAAGTACACTTTTATTTTATGTATCACATTACAACGAAAAATAAACGCAACGGTATGACAATACCTTTAAAAAGACAATGTCTAGCGAATTCAATTGGACGCACCAGTGCGCACTGGCGCACATTAAAGTCGTTGTACACATATTAACGGAAAGATATGTGTTTGATATATAGTGAATTTAAAAAATATTCTTACAAGAGATAATTTTTAAAACCTGATTTTTACTAATTAATGTTTGCTTAAAAAAAATAAAGTTTTAAAATTCTGCGTAAGACTAATTTTTATATTCACCATAAGTATATAAACGGGATAAATTGCAAAATCTTCAATATATCTTATTGTGCCATTTGGTAAAAGTATTTCATCATTCGAGATATTTGCATTTTACTTGCACACTTATATTAGATCAGTGTATATCGGCTTTAATGTGCACCAATGCATGCCAGTATAATTCAATCGAATTCACTATAAAAAAATTTTTCTTAATGTTTTTGCAATAAAGATAAAAAGAGAAAATGATCTGGTATTACATTACAGGAATGTAAAGCAAGACGCAGTATATGTTATAAAAATAAGTATTTATCATACAACAATACTTTAGAAAGACAAAGGCTGTAAAATTAACATTTTTGAAGTTGTGTTGTTTAAAGTTTCTATAAAACTAAGATTCTAGATTAACTAAAATTTAACTGTTTCTTTAGTTCCCTTCGAGTTGGCTTCGACTAATTTGTAATAAAACGGCCTTCATAAAAGTGAATCCAGTATTTTCTAACTACATTTTATAAAATGCTACGTGTTTCACTATGTGTAAATCTAGTGATTACGTAAATGAAATCTGGATCTAATTTGCTGTAATTTTTACGATCGCTGAGATTGTTTTAATATTAAAATTTGTATTAAAGCTCTCTTTGTAAGAGCTTGCAATACTACTATAGGGTAGATCTAACAAATCTAATGAGAAGCTGAATCTTTGAGAAACGAAAGTTTTACGACGCCGCGCTGCACAGTGGGAGGAAAACAAGATCTAGGGCGCCAAAAATACAACATGAATTCTCTTGAGAAATCAATTTGTAGAAACTTGTGAGTTTCTAAAAATTCTGTACACTCTTACATTCTTTATTTGAAACTACATATTATTTTACGCTTATTACTAAAATAATCTATCGATCATATACTATATGATTATTGACATATTTAAAATGTTGCAAATAATTTGGGAATTTCTTTACTGTTTTAATTTCAAATTAAATATATTATTTTAAAAAGTAGACATTCATTTTTTAATATGTAATGAGTAATCATAAAATAAGCTAATAAAATGAAAATTAGACTTCTACTATCTCCTACTTTTGTAATTCACTAATTTACAAATAAAATCTTCAATACCAAATTTAAAAAATATATTTAAAACATTGTAGTTTCAGATGCAAGATGTAAGGGTGTAACTCACAAGTTTCTACAAATTGAGTTTTTGCGAGAATTCATGTTCTATTGCGCGATCTTGGTTTCCTCGTACTGTGTGCCGTGTCGTTCCCTACATAAAGCTGCCACATAACTCTGCAAAAGCAAGATATTTCGCGCAACTATAGTGAAATTGACACCGATACATGGTCTTTGTCCATAATGAGAAATGGTAATGCAAATCGATTCAACGACCATCGTCACATCCACGGTCGCATCACTCTTCGTTCTTCTCGAAGTTCAAACTTCAAATTTGAAACTTTTAAAGAAATTAATTATAAAGTTAAGTTTTAAAAAGTACCTCAATCTTTCGTTTTTACTTATGATTTCGAATCTAATGCACTTATTCGAAATTTTTTGACTTTTGACGCTTTGGTATAAAATAAACATCTTCTTATTTTTCTTGTCTGTAATCAAATAGATGAACATAAATAAAAATTTATTTTAAAACTTATTGAAATAAATTTAGACAAAGATAAGTTATTTTTTTTAAATATATTAAATTAAAGTTAATGACTTATAAAATTAATTTAGTTACGTTAAGTTGCATAAACAAAACATCAACTCACAATCAGTTAAAAGTTGTGTTAAAATTAAATTAACTTAAGTTAAATTAAAGGTTAGTTTTGAAAAGTATTATTTATATTAAATTAAAATGTTGATTTTACAAAAATTAGATTACTTAAAGCAAAACAATAATATGGATCATTAAATTTAATATTTTATTTGTAAAATAAGTTTTTATAAAATAACAAAGAAATATTGTGTTTTATATAAGAATGTATAGTTTCCTTTTTTATAATTTTTTTAAAGTAGAAAAATTTGAACTTTGGAAAAAATTAATAAATTCAAATTTGTGTGTTTTAAAATAACCAGTTAAATTTATAAATTAACTCATTAAAAGTTAATCAAAGTTAAGTTAAAAGTTAACTTTAACTTAATTATTTAACTTTTAACCTTTTAATTAGTTACTACTCAATCCTAGATGTAAAAAAATTTTTTGTTTCTTGCTACTTCTATATCATTAATAAATGTTAAATAAAAATATTTATTTAATACAGATAAATAAAAGTCTTACCCAACAATTATGTTACGGTGTTATTATAAACATGTAACTATCAAATTTGTTATTGCATGCAAGACATTTTTCCTGTAATAATTTTTGTATGCAGTTTTTGCAACAACATAAATGTCCACATGGTACAAAAGCTATCTGAGATTTCTCGATTAAACATATCATACATATTCCTTCTTCATACGAATTACTTGTACTTATATTTTCCATACTTTTAATGGATAAGAATGGCGTTTCTTGTTTGTCTTCTTCTATGTTATTCCAATAACCATAATCATCATGAGGGACTTCATAAACATTTTCTGCAAAAATATTTGGTTTACTTTATGTATATGTACATTCAGGATGATTCTTAAGCGTTCTAAAAAATTTTAAAAAGTAATTTTTTACATTAATTCAAAACGAAAACTTTATATGACCATATCCGAAATTACTTAGTTTCAAAAATACAGGGTATCAAAATTGAAGGAAATATTTCGAAAATCGCTTATTTTCATGTCTAAAACATACACAAAATTTGTCAAATTGGTTTTCAAAATTTTTAGAAAATATGATTTTTCTTTCAATGTTGACATCAACATTGACATCCTGTATCTTTAAAACTAAGCTGTTTTCAAACATGGTCATATAAAGTGTTTGTCCTGAACTAATGTGAGGACTCTTCCCTTAAGACTTCTGAGTACTCGCTATAGTTGTCCTTGTTTAATCAATAAATATTACAAAATTAACTTGATATGGAACCTTCCTTTTTAACCAATCTTCGTCATGATTTTGTCAATGTTAATTCTGTAATATTTATTGATTGTTCGAGTAAAAGAAAGTATTTGGACTATTTTACAAGTGTGCTGAATTGATCTTAAATGTTATTTTCTGAATGTACCTTTTTATTTGAAAATGGTTCGCAAGAATTCTTAGCATGCGTTTTCTCGCTTTTGGCATCATTGAACAAGAACAGCTCTAGTAAGTACTCAAGAGTATTAAAATATTGTAGAACATTTAGGGACCACCCTATATATATGTATATTTGTTATGTATATATTATGAGTATTTGTGCGTACGTGTGAGTGTATGTAAAATGTAAATTTTATGTATGTCTTAATTTTAAAAATAATTATATTTAATTACCTTCATTTTCGTCACGATTTTCCTCAGTATCAATATTTTCAATTTCTACAGTTTCAGCTATTGAATAAACAATACGTTAAAGTACTATATTGTTAACAAACTTACAAAAATGTTAATCTCAAAATTCATGTAAATAATTATGACATTGGTACAAAACAATTCGATTGTTTATATTATATTATATTGTTTATATTATACGTTGAGCTTATGTAACTATAACTGAATTAAGGAATTTAGTATAAAAATGTTTGTTATTGAAAAATTATATTTTTTTCTTAGAAAATAATTCTTATCGAATTATTTTCAACAAAATATCTAACAAAATTGAGCTATATAGTCATCATTACAAAGATGTTAACTGTAATATCCAGAGTATTTGGGTAAGTTAATATTCTTTTTAACTAAATTAAGTTGAAATTAATAGCTTACAAAATTTAGTTTCGTTAAAAGTTACATAAACAAAAAACTAACTGTTAAAAGTTACGTTAAGATTTAATTAACATAAACTAAATTAATTTTGAAAAACATTATTTATATTAAATTAGAATGTCTAATTTTTTTAAGTTAGACTATTCAAAATAATTATAATATAGATTATTAAATAAGTTGAATATTTTATTTGAAAATTAAACTTATTTGAAATAACATAATTGTTTTTATGGGAATGTATTTTTTTTATAACTTTTTATAATTCTTTTAAAAAGTTAATAAGTTAAAGTTAAAATCTTTTAAAAATAACTAGTTAAAGTTAAAAATTAACTCATTAAAAATTAACTAACAAGGGAACCTCGCGAACCCAAAAATTCTGATTTTAATGAAACTTGGCATAAATGTAGAGGGGGTAAATACATGAATTTAGAAATTATAAGTTGGTGCTTATAAAGTGTTTAAAGGGTTGAAACCACTCTTCAAAAGTTTAGAGTTTTTGTCTTTTCGATATATCTCATAAACTAAACGAAATATAAAAAAATATTTCATACAAAAGTTTTACAGTATAAGTACTTCTATTTAATTATGCTATTTATTTAAAAAAAAAAACTTTTTCGAAAACATTTTTTCTTTGCAAAAATTTTTTTAGAAAAAATATATAGTTTCGTTTAGTTTATGAGATATATCGAAAAAAGGCAAAAACTCTAAATTTTTGAAGAGTGGTTTCAACCCTTTAAACACTTTATAAGCACCAACTTATAATTTCTAAATTCATGTATTTATCCCCTCTACATTTATGCCAAGTTTCATTAAAATCATAATTTTCGGGTTCGCGAGGTTCACTACTTACCATTCTGTAAATAAACAAAAATTATTTGTTTATTTAAAGAACAACTAATGATGTCTACATTAAAATAAAACTTTATATAAACAATGTTAAATACTTAAAATATTTATATTAAAAAATTCAAATTTCTGTCATTTTTAAATTTCCATTAGAGCACATTTCTACTTCTTATTGAAATAATTTTGATCCAGTCAGCAAATTGTTGCCAAATTTTCTGTATTACTTTCAAACACAAGATAGTAATTTTACACACAAAATAGTAAACAATCTGTAATTTTTCTGTATTTTGAAAATATGTGCCATACATCCTTAAAAGTTATTAATTTTTTAATTTTATTAGTTAATCATAAATATATTAAGAAATGTCTCTGAGAGTCAACACTGGATGTTCACGTGTACAATAATTTTTATTATAACAGTTTCCAAGCTCATGCGAATTGTGCGTTGCATATTTGTCTGTCTTGAAACATAGTACTTACTCTTTACAGTAGGAAGGAAAGGTGTTTGTTAACATCAAAAATTGTTAAATTGCCTGGCAATTTAATTTGTTATATCAGGATTCCGGCTTCATGTAAGTGCTGTATTTTAAAACCGACGAATATGCGGCGCACAGTTCGTATAGGCTTGGAAACTATTATAAAAATTATTGTACACGCAAACATCCAGTGTTGGTTCTCATAGGCATTTCTTAATATATTTATGATTTAATTTATCGGAGCCTGTTATTTGATTTTTTATTATTTAACTTTTAACTTTTTAACTAGTTATTAATCCTAGTAATACCTAAATTAAATGTTCTTAATCCTATATAACTCAATTATAAATACTCAAATCACTTATATCACCCCCCCCTTCTCTTCTTTACAAGCACACAAAATATTTCCCCATCTTTTTGTTACACCCTGTAAATTAATTATGTATTTTATGTATAAGTTTTTTTTATATATAAAGATAATAAAAACTATACTGAAAATTATAAATAATAATTATAAAAACAAAGAACATTTAATATAGGGAAGGCTGTTTTTAATTTTAATAATGAAAATATTACCAATTACTGTAGTTTGCTGTCAGAAATCTTATGTAAAATGTTATAGTCTTACCTGTATGTCTATTTAAATCGCTGTCATCCACACTTTCCATTGAAACATGAGAATTTTCGTTAATCTGCTCGACATTAGCTGTTACTAAAGAGTAAAATTAAATGTTATTGATAATGTAATATTAAATATATTTCATAACAAATTATTTTAAAATAAGAAATAAAAATGTTATTCTCTGTAATATTTTGGTTGTCAATAATATTTTCAAAATAAAAGATTTGATTCATATCTTCAAGAATTGTAACTAAACAAATGTATTATAATAATAACAAAGAACATTTAATATGAGGAAAGACTGTTTTTCATTTAATTAATGAAAATATTAATTAATGATACTGTACTTTGCTGTCAGAAATCTTATGTAAAATGTTATAGTTTTACCTGTATGTTTATTTAAATTGCTGTCATCCACATTTTCTATTGAAACATGAGAATTTTCGCTAATCTGCTCGACATTAGCAGTTGCTAAAAAATAAATTTAAAAAATTATCGATAATGTAATATTAAACATCTTTCATAACAAATCCCTTTAAAATGAGAAATAGAAATATTACCTTCCAGAATATTTCTGTTGTCAGTATTTTCAGAACAAGAGCTAGTGCTTTGGTTCATATCTTCAAGAATGGTAACTAAACAAATAAAAGCATTTAAAAAATTATTCTTTTTTAATATACACATTTTAATTTTATATTTAACATTAAATGTTTTGATTTCTGATTATGTTCAAAATTATTCAATTATTGTCATTGCTTATTCGAAAAACATATTATTTACACATTAAGTATTTTTTTTAAACATAATTTAATATGCTTTTATTTATTATTGTGATTTAATTTATTACAACACAATTTTAATCATAAGTTATAGGAATGGTAAAATGTTAACATATAATAAATTTAAATTAATACTACAAAATTATTAATAACTAATTAAATTAAAAACAATTTAATAATATATAAAATTGTAAATTTAAAGAAAAAAATTGTTACCTTCACATTCATTGAGACCTAAATTGCATCGCCAACGCCGTCTTCGTCTCCGGCGTCTAGTACTTTGTGGTGTGATTTTAACTGGCATTAATAAAAGCAAAGAAAATATTTTTAGAAAAAATTACAATAAAATAATCGCAACGGAATAGCAAATTAATCACAAGAAATTTTCCTCCTCGGATAAAAATAATGATTAACTGCCAAACTATAAGCTCGAGGTAGTGGGTGACGACGAGAAAATAAACACTTTAGACAATGTTACACGATTTCGTGTATTTAGTAAAGCACAGTATTACAAGGTGTCGATGAGTACAAAAGTAATTACGGTTGAATACTCGACGGTGGAGAGATATATTTGGATGTATTAACTGAAGAAGGAAAAATAAGAAAAGAAAGTGTGTATACGGTTCGAGTAATATGAGTATAATCGATAGAGTCGCACTCGGTATCGCGAGTGCTGGGATCGATTATTGGTCCACGTCGCCAGTGTTACCAATGGTGCAGTCGAGAACCCCTGCCGGGAGGTCTCAAGTGGATACCGCGTGATGAGGGCGGCCGTGTTGAATATCCAACACCCCCTCTCAATGTGGATGTTTTTCTACGGACACATTGTCTAGCCCCAGTCCTCGGACGCAAAGTTCATGTTTTCCGCTGGTCAGTCCCTTGGTGAGGACATCGGCAGGCATTTCATTTGTGGGCTTGTATCTGAGTTGTATGGACCAATTGCGGAGCGCTTCACGAATGAAATGGAATCGCACATCAATATGCTTCGTTCTGCCATGATATACCGGATTGCGGGCCAGTTCCCCTGCTCCTTGATTATCGTTAAAGATGACGACGTTGGTCAGGTCGTCGAGACCTAGTTCCTTTAAGAATCCGATGAAGTAGATAGCTTCTTTCGCTGCGTCTGTTAGCCCCATGTATTCCGCCTCGGTGGACGAAAGGGCGACCGTTCTCTGTTTGCGGGATTCCCACGAGATTGCAGCTCCGCCGAGAACAAATGCCATGCCTGTGTACGATCGCCTGTCGAGTGGGCAATTTCCCCAGTCTGCGTCGACGTACCCGTACAGACCTCTTGTGGTTGGTTTGAAGCATAGGGCTAAGGAAGAGGTGCTCTTCAAATATCTAAGCACTCGCTTAGCTTCCTTCCAAATGATTCGATCGTAACGTTGGTTGAATTGGCTTAACATGCTTACAGCATGACTAATGTCCGGCCTAGTGGCGACCGCCACGTACATTAAGCTCCCCACAAGCTCCTTAAAAGGCAATGACATGTCGTTGTCTTGGTTTATTGCAACCGGTTTGAAGCCTTGAGTCAATGGTGTAGCAGCGCCTTTACAATCTGTCATCTCGAACTTGGCCAGCAGACTCTTGATGTAACCTGCCTGGGAGAGAAGTATATTATCTCCGTTTCTGATGATCTCAATACCCAAGCAGTATTTCGCCACTCCGAGATCCTTGATGGCGAATTGTTCGCTCAATGCTTTGACGATATCGTCCTTGCGCTTGCTATCTTTGGTAACGATCAAGATGTCGTCGACGTAAACTAATAAGAATATTGTTTTATACTTGTCGACGTAAACACACGAATCGGCGTTCGTCGGGATTAGGCCAGCGCCTTTGAGTACTCGGCTGAGCTTAAAGTGCCATTGTCTGCCGGATTGACGCAGCCCGTATATCGCCTTCCGTAATAGGCAGACCTTATGTCCCTGTCGAAGGCTGGACAGCATCTTCCTTGCCTTGCTCTGCGTGTTTCTGTCGGAGACGTCTCTCGCGATTCTTGCAAGCATCTCGTCTAGAAGCTTTGGTACTTCCATGTATACCGTATTGTCCATGTCTCCGTGTAGGTATGCTGAGGTAATGTCTAGCTGGGATATCGACGCTCCTGTTTGAGCTGATATGGCGACAAGCATCCTCAACAAACTCAGTCGCGCCACTGGCGCAAAGGTATCCTGGAAGTCGATTCCTGGCCGCTGAGAAAATCCTCTTGCCACGATCCTTGCCTTTCTCTTCTCTAGGCTTCCGTCCGCACGGAATTTGTTTCGCAAGACAATTCGGCATCCTACGACATTGCAGTCATCGGGTCGATCAACGAGCTCCCACGTGTCGTTGGTTACAAGGCTCTCGATCTCGTCGTGGATGGCGTCCTTCCATTCAGAGGCATCCTCGCCGTTGATTGCTTGTGACAGCGGGATTTCACTGGCCAAAAATGCGTACATGGATTCATGTGGCTCCGTGTCATCGTCCGAAGATAGCTCGATGGCCGTAGACGTCGGTCCTTGACCTTGTGTACGACTCCGTAGATTGTAATCTTTGGTCGGAACGATTAATTTTCGCACAGCTCCCTTTGGTCGCCCGGCCTTTCGTTTGGGCGTGTCGACGATGTCTGTCTCTCCATCGTCCTCAGTAATTGCTTCGACTGGTTCATGATCGTCTGATTGGTCGTTTGTTGTATCTGATTGGTTCGGTCCTACTTCCGTTTCTTCGAATCTCAAGATCCTGGAACGACCGCTCTTCGTTTCTGACGTTACGATGTCCTCGAATGTTTCTTTCGTATTAAATTCATTGAAGAATTTGACGTCCCGGGAGACGTAGATCCTTTTGTCCTTGGGACTCCATACCCTGTACGCCTTAGACTTATCGGAATAACCGACAAAGATACCATCCTGTCCTCGAGGGTCGAATTTTCCCTTCCCTGGGGATTTGTCCAGAATGAATACGTTGCTTCCGAATATCCGCATGTGTGCGATGTTCGGACGTCGATCCGTCCATCTTTCAAAGGGTGTCCCTGAATCTATGCTCTTTGTGGTGCACCGGTTCCGTATGTAGTTGGCGGTCGCGATGGCTTCAGCCCATAGTGATGGAGGTAGTCCCGATTGAATGATCATGCATCTTGCTGCTTCCACGAGCGTTCTGTTTTTGCGCTCCGCTGTGCCATTCTGCTCGGGCGTATGAGGCACTGTCAAACGACGGGTGATGCCATGTTCCTTGAGTAATGCGTCCATGGTGGCATTACAATATTCTTTCCCGTTATCGGACTGAATGGCCTTGATTTTTCGTCCGGTTTGCCTCTCAGCTAAGTTCATGAATTCTTTGAATTTCTCGGGGACCTCGCTCTTGCTTCGTATGAAATAGACTTCACACCAGCGGCTGTAGTCGTCAATAAAGGTGACGAAGTATCGAGCTCCGCCCTCGGATTCCTGTCGCATGGGTCCGCATACGTCTGTGTGTACGATGTCCAATACCCCGGAGGTTCTTGGGCCTCTCGTTGGAAACGGTGCTTGTGTAAGCTTTCCCGCAGCGCATATCTTGCAGTCGATCGTAGTGAGATTGGAATCGAGCTTCATGCCGATGACCGCTTGAGTATTGTACATCTTTGCGACGTCCCTTGCGTTCAGGTGTCCGAGCCGTTCGTGCCACGTTCGGATTCGCGCATGCCCGTTGTCGGTGGCCGCGTATGCATGGTGTGGACTCTCCTGTAAATAGAACAAATTATTAATACGTTTGGCGATCATAGTTGTGTTACCTCGGGTATCCCGAACAACGGCATGATTCTTGGTGAAGAGCACTTCGTGTTGGTTGTCGACAATCTTAGCCACTGATAGAAGATTGGTTCTTATATCCGGGACAAATAGGGTGTCCTTGAGCCTTATCTTCCTCTCGTCCTTGCTTACTGAAGCCGTTATCCTGACGTCTCCCATCGCTCGGACTTTTGTGACCTCGTTGTTCGCAAGCTTCAATCCGCTGGAGATATTCGCGGTGTTGACGAACAATTCTTTGTCGTTACAAAGGTGGGAGGTGCAGCCGCTATCCAAGCACCATCCCTTTGATTTTCCTGTATCATCCGTTAATAATGCCGTTTCTGTCGCGTGACTCGTCTTAGATTCGGAGTTCCGTTTGGCAAAGCAGTTTGCAGCCTTGTGTCCACTCTTCTTGCAATAGTTGCATTTTATTCGTTTTTCCCTGGAAGGGGAAGAGCGCTTGTTTTCCTTTCCCGTCTTATTCTTATGCGTTGGCACTTGTCGACTAGACTGTTTTGCGAGCAGCGCGTTGGACGTCCGTTCTGGTGATCGTCGTTTCCTGGCTTCGCTCTCTTCAATTATCTTTATCTTTAATGTCTCGGCGTCTGGCAGATCGTCACGAGACTCTATGGCACATCGGAAGGTTTCATAGCTGTCTGGAAGACTATACAATAAGATGATGGCGAGCATGTCTCCATTGACTTCGACGTTCATGGATTGTAATTTGTCCACTGCGTCGAAAAGGTCGTTTAGATGATCCTTTACGTTCCCATCCTCTGGCATCTTTCGCAGCATGAGATTCTTCAGCAGGGCTGCCTTGCGCGCAGGCCCCTTGGACGCGTAGATTGATTCCAGCTTGTCCCAGACGCTTTTGGAAGTATCACAACCTTTGATTTGCTTTAATTCAGACGGATGTATAGAAAGGATGAGATCTGACCTGGCTTTGCGATCCTCGGTAGTCCACGCGTCGTATGCGGCTTGGGATGACGCTCTCGTGTTCGGGTCGGTTGACATGACTGGTCTTGGTTTTTCTCCAGAAACATAGCCCCAGGTATCGTTTTTTATCAGTAGGGCTTCCGCTTGTATCCTCCACGTGTCATAATTGTCCTTAGATAGGAGTTCTAGGCGAGTCGAGTTTATGGTGCTATATGCCATTGTCTTTGTCCGTGTGTGCGAGATTGACTGTACGGTTTTTGCGATTGTTGCGACCGACACTAAACTTCACAAGGCAGTTCGCTGTCTTAGTGACGCGATGCAGAAAAACGGATCTCTCGCTGTGCGACAAGAAGTGCGTTAGTCTGGGCCCATAACCTATAAGCTCGAGGTAGTGGGTGACGACGAGAAAATAAACACTTTAGACAATGTTACACGATTTCGTGTATTTAGTAAAGCACAGTATTACAAGGTGTCGATGAGTACAAAAGTAATTACGGTTGAATACTCGACGGTGGAGAGATATATTTGGATGTATTAACTGAAGAAGGAAAAATAAGAAAAGAAAGTGTGTATACGGTTCGAGTAATATGAGTATAATCGATAGAGTCGCACTCGGTATCGCGAGTGCTGGGATCGATTATTGGTCCACGTCGCCAGTGTTACCAATGGTGCAGTCGAGAACCCCTGCCGGGAGGTCTCAAGTGGATACCGCGTGATGAGGGCGGCCGTGTTGAATATCCAACACAAACAGAAAGTAATTAAAATTTTACCTGTTTCTACAGCTCCTTCTGCATGCATATCTGCACAAATTTCTTCATCATTATCATCTAGGAAATTTAAGTAAAAATTTTAAAGATAATAAAAATTATATTAAATTTTGTAAAACTAAAGAATTTGTTCATAATAATTGTAGAAAATATCAATTAAATGTATTGTAAATAAAATACATAATATATATAAATTATAAACACTTGCTTATTAGCAGTGCCATATCATATTGCTGACGCTTGGTATCCTCCTCAAACACCTGTAGAAATTCTTTTAATGAGTAGATACCAGTAGATAAATAACTTTGGGCTTCTTGGATTTTTCTATTTCTATATTTGTTGAACTGGCAACGATTTCTTGAAACTTGTAGACCGTTTACTAAACGATCATAATCGATTTCCTGATCCTTAATTATTTTTGAAATATTATCTACAAAAATAATTTTTTATGTGAAATGTTAAATAAATTTATTTTTAATACGTTTTAGACACTATATACGGGGCATTCCATACCAAATCGACCAGGTTCTCAATTTCCCAAATTTGGTCCGCGATTTTTTATGTTATACACTGCTTTAAAAAATAAGGAATCTTTTTCATATCCTAAAAGGCACGTATTTTTAAATTGCTGCACCTTAAAAAAAAATTAAAAAAGCATTTTAAAGCTTAAAGTTTTAACTTTAACACGCTAAAAACGATTTTTTAAAATTTCTTTATTTTCCTTGTTCTCTGCTTAAAAAAAATATACATTGTTTTGTTCGTTAAAATTATGTAACATTGACACTCTTTATAAAAAAATTTCTATTAAAAATATCTTAATTTTCATAAACTACATTTTTCTTACAAAAAATTTTTTTAAAGCTTTAAAAAATTTTCCTATGATTTTTTTTGAGTTATGTACTGAATTGTATATATAGTACATAGTAAATATGTATTGAATTTGAAACCAACATTCTTAAAAAATGACGTTTATCGCCAGCATTAAGGCCCTTGCACAATGCCAGACAACAGGAAATAGGAATAGGAAATAACCACAGACAATAGATTTCAACTTCCACGTCGTGCACTTTGGGTAACGCTAATACCAGCGGTAAACGCCATTTTGCAGGAATGTTGGTTTCAAATTAAGTCGTACCTAACTTGGTAAAAAAAAATCGTTGAAAAATTTTTAAGAAAGCGTTTTGTTTGGAAAATGTCATTTATGGAATTTGAAATATTTTCGAGAAATTTTTTTATCGATCCGCAGAGCGTCAAAGATACGTAATTTTAAAGAATAAAACATATGTCCTTTTTTTAAGCAGAGAACAAAGAAGATAAATGAATTTTTAAAAAACATTTTATAGCGCGTTAAAGTTAAAACTTCAAGCTTTAAAATGCTTTAATTTTTTGTCTACGATGATTTTTTGCCAAGGCGCAGCAATTTGAAAATAGCCTAATTTTTTAGGTATAAAAATGTTCCCTATTTTTTTAGCAGTGTAGTTTTAAAATGCGCTCAGTGTTTTTTACAGATTGTTTTTATAAATTTACTTATAATTTTTTTAAACAAACATTATTGGCTACAATTTGAAATCTGAAAAAATTCTCAAAAATCCTGTGTTAAATTCACAATTTTTAAGCCTTGACCCAGAACGGTCTGGCGTTCGGTTCTATTTTTGTTTTTTTTTTTTTAGAAAAAAAACATTGAAAAAATTAGAAGCAGAAGTCAGTCCACTGTAGGTTATTGTTTAAACATTTTTATATATAACTGGATTTTTTAGAATTTTGTTAGATTTTTCCGACGCAATTTTTTTATTCTTCAAAATTTTAAAATTATGTTAAAAAATAAAAGAATTGCATTGGAAAAATTTGAAAAAATTCTAAGAAATCCTGTTATATATAAAAATGTCAAAGAGCAACTTACAAGACTAATTTTTGTTTCTAATTTTTCAATGTTTTTTTTTTAAAGCACAAAAAAATAGAAGCAAATGCCAGCCCACTCTAATTTAAGGCTTAAAAATTTTTACATTTAATACAGAATTTTTGAAAACTTCAGATTTTTAAATTGTGGCCAACGATGTGTTTTAAAAAGTTATTAGTAAATTATTAGTAAATTTATAAAAAAGGATCTATAAAAAACTCTGAATGCATTTTAAAGTTGGAACTATAACATAAACATAAATAATCGTAGAAACCAAATCCGAGAAACCGATAGTCAAACCCTGGTCGATTTGATATAGAATGTCTCATATATAAATATATGCATAAACAAACATTATTTATTCTCTTTTGTTTTTAATTTACACATTATTTAATTATTTCAAAAAATTCAGTAACATTTTAGAGAATTAATTTTAGATAGTAATTTTTAAAGTAAAATTTATCTGTATTTTTACAGTGATTACAGAAATTAAACTAAAATTTTTACTTTCTCAATTATTTTAATTATCATAAATTATAGAGGTATAAAGGATTAAATATAGTTTCTATACTTGTAGTAAAAAACGTTATATAAGTATACCTAAGAATATCCAAAGATTGGGATTAACCGTTTGCATCTTTTGTGACATAATATTATGAAATGATTCGACAAGATTATTAGTTCTAACTGGACATCCATATACACTTATTTTTTTTGATATTGGAAGCCATGTACTCCTCATATATTTCATAAAAACCAATATGTTTGGAGAATTATCTGATTCTTTATCTGCAATTAGCTGCATAAGATTTAAACCTTCGGAAAACATTTCTGATGGTGCCAACGGTAATGTCATTGCCATTGATAATATTTTACGTGGTGTTTTTAGAAGCCCTAACCGTTTCCATTTTTTTAGAACAGCCTATAATGTAAATATGAAAAATAAATTAATGAACACACTATTAAAAAACTTTTAAATTAATATAAATATTAATTAAAATTAATATAATATTAAATTAATATAAATATTAATTAAAATCGAGAAAAGGCCAACGATGGTCATAGCGATCTTAGTGGTCAATAATATTTAAATATTTATGTATGTGTAAATTTATATACCTTTTCTTATTCTTCGAACTGCGCACCATTATTTTCGGTCTTAAAATGCAGTTCTTGAATTGAACTAAAATAGTAATATCACAATATTGAATTAATAATCAATTTAATAATACTGATGCTAACAAGCATCTATAAAATTCGTAGTTTGAAGAACTAGAAAATGTATATAAAATCAGTATAAATATTATTAGACACTATTGTAAGATCCGCTATGACCATCGTTGGTCTTTTTTCAATTTTAATTGTATTATTATACACCTCGCGGTCTTATCCTAATTATTATAAATATTACATTGTAAATGTCCATATAACAAGTAATTACAACTAATAGTTTTGCTAATAAAAAATATACTATATATTTAAATTACCTGACAATAGTGAAACCAGCAGCCTCGTAAAGATGCATGGGGAAATTGTTCATGAACAGCATTCATTGATGCTTTTTCATAATCACACATTATAAAGCGCAAATTACATTGCAGATTAGGAGCCAATTTGATAACTTCTTTCCATATAGATTTGTAAACTAATTGTGTTCTTGCTTCACACAAGATAAGTAATACTGCAATACCCTAAAACATAATATGTATAGAATAAGATAATATTTAAAGGAAAAACATATGTAATAAAATCATATAGATTAAAATAAAATACCTTATCCATGTATCGTACATGGACTGAGAACAACTGTGCAAAATTTGGTACTTTGGGTATAACCTAAAATAACGTATATTTACACTATAAAAATGTCTGCAAATACTATTCCAATAAAATAATTTATTTCAATATAGCTCATCAATAAAATAAACATATCTAAATCAAAATGTTTACTCAAATTCTGTAAAAAAAATTTTTTTTTAATTCCTAGAATTTTCAGGAATTTTATTCAAAATTCCAAATTAGATTAGAGAATTTCTTGCAGTTTTAAAATAAATTTATTGTATTATACATTTTTTAAATGTTCTTTAATCCTTTAAAGGCCGCATCGTCTAATGGCTTCTGCACACAGGACGCGACAAGGCTTGCCGTGTGACAAATTGTGACGCGGTAACCAATCAAACTTTTTCTGCGCGGCGGAAGATTTAGTTGGCTGCCGCGCGGCAAGCCATGACGCGTCCCGTGTACAGGAGCCATTATTGTCATAAAAAAAACTTTTTTGCCTAATTTTACTAAAAAATATCTTGTATAAATGTAGTATATATTAATGTAGCATATATTAATTGATATGTTAATTTTTTTAAAATTTGATTTTATCTTTGATATTATCTACTGCCTGATTCTCTTTTAACTCGTGAGTTACACGAAAATGTACGTGTGAATATACGTAAATGTATATGCCATATTTATTGCTATAATCTATTGTCGACATATTGCATTATCAAGAAAATATGATCAAAGAAATAATTTTATCAAAAAGATAAAATTTAAATTTAAAAGTAAAATTCCAAAAATTTCCTTGAGTATATATAAAATCACGATAAACTCTTGTGAAAATCCATGATTCTTAAAAGTAAAAAAAATTCCTGAAAATTCGGTACTTTCTCAGCAATAAACACCCTGTATATATTAAATAGTAACGGTTAATACGCACTGAAAATGTTCCATCTATAAAAATTTCTGAACTCTCCTCTAATATTTTTAGAAGTTTATCGCTAGTAAAGATGTAGGAACATTTGTTATCTTCAGATAAAACACAGCCTTTATAAATAAACTTTACAGGTTCGTAGTTTTGAAGCAGATTGTGAAAATCACACGCACTTGAAGGTAATGGGGGACGCATTTTGACTTTTTCTTTCGACAATACATTTCTCATAGCATTATACGAAATATAAGCTGCTGCTTTTGGATTTTTTCGAGAAACAGTATCAAATATTTCTTTGTTTGTCGTAGTGGTCTCTTTACACATTTGAACCATTTCACTTTTTAGGTTCAAAATGTCAGATATATAAGGCTCACTTGGATGATTATGATTATTTTCTAAAATAAACTCTTCATTTTCTTTAACTAGCACACCTTTACATGCTGCAGTACGTCTTTTTGCACAGCGATATATGTAAGTATATCTCTTATCCATATTGTATGTAAATCCTTCATATACATACAAATAACTGTCCTTCCTTTTTCCAGGTATTATTTCCATTTTAATGGTGTAAATATAAAAAATTTTAGGCTATATTTTTATATTTCAAATATCTCTTCTTCTGTAAAATTGACAAACGGCAAACCAGATTCCAAATGCAGAGGCATGCAAATTCCTCTCTGCAAATAGTGTAACAAAATATTTAGAGAAATATCTTGGTTTATAAGTTTGATCTTAAAAATGTTGTGGCTCTACAATACCAAGTAAAAGTTATCGAAATTTATAAATTGAAGGTTACTAAAGTTGATTCTTTTTTTGCCTAATCAACAACAAAATTTTTGATTGCGAAACCAGTTATAATAGCTCATATGCAGCAAAAATGACAAAATCTTACTGTAGTTTTAAATAACTTTTAAACGACGAAAAGTGGATCCAAATTAATTTTTGCACGAATATTTATTAGTTTTATTAGTATTAAAATTAAAAATTGATTTAATTCGTAATTGTACTTTTTCATCAAATTTGAAAATAAGTACTAGAAAATGCAAGTTTACATGACTCAAGAGCAAATAAAAAATTAATTAAATCAATAAGAAAATGATTATCACACTTTACACCCCCCCCCCCACACACACACACATACATCCCCCCCCACCCCCACACACACACACACACAATACAGAACAATCTAAAAAAATTTTCAAATTTTTACATTCCTATATTCAGAGAAAAACATTTATTTTACATTTATGTCGATTCTATGGACTTTGTGCTTGTACTCACCGCATTCACGTTATAAGGATTAGATTTTAAAAGATCTTGTACAAGAATCACCAGCGGTCTAGTGCTTTATGCTCGTCGATTTGAAAACCATGCGCTTGCTGCGCCATGAGTAATTCTGCCTTGTCTTCCACCTCAAATTGTTTTTGCTTTACTGTAAAAAGCATTATTGACATTAATTGACACGAGAAAACACAAAAAAATTCTATAAAATCTAAATTAAACTAAGAAGATGCTATATATAATGTAATTTACACAACAATATTAATTTACAACCAGATTCTTTCGTTTTGTACAAAAACGCGTCGAATAAACATATATGCGCGAACTTTGTGTAAACTCCTATTACTTTGTATAAAGTTCGAGACAGTTTTAATTAAAAAGAAAAAGGATTACCTCTGATACAAATTGCGGTGCAAAATGCGTTCTTCTTCAAGGCGTCGCTAGCGGAAGGAGACTCCGATCTCCAATCTGCCGCATGGTGGAAGAAAACAAGTGATCAGAGGCTCGATTCTTGAATTTATTTATAAGAGAAACATATGCGCAATATCCGTTCTAACAGAAAAGTTGCAAGTTTATTGGTTAAAAGCCATACGATAGTCAATAAATTTCCAATTTTTATGTAAAAACAGAATTTGCGAATACGTTTCTCTTGCGAATGAATTCAAGAATCGGGCCCCTGGGGCTCGATTCTTGAAGTCATTCGCAAGAGAAACGTATACGCAAATACTCGCTCTAACAGAAAGTTGTAAGTTTATTGGTTAATAGCCATACGATAGCCAATAAATTTCCAACTTTTCTGTAAGATCAGAATTTGCGAATACGTTTCTCTTGCGAATGAATTCAAGAATAGAGCCCCTGGGATCCGATTCTTGAAGTCATTCGCAAGAGAAACGTATACGCAAATACTCGCTCTAACAGAAAGTTGTAAGTTTATTGGTTAATAACCATACGATAGCCAATAAATTTCTAACTTTTCTGTAAGAACAGAATTTGCGAATACGTTTCTCTTGCGAATGAATTCAAGAATCGAGCCCCTGTTCTTTTTCGGTACACTGCTGCACTGGTGCAGTAAGTTAGAATAAGAAAAAATATATTTATCTTACTTTAACTTGTTGCCCCAGTATAACAGTGCAGCTAAAAAGAACAGACCAAAGGTGAGTTATAGCTCTAGTTTACACCGAGCACTTGGTACGCGTATCAAATAGTAAATAACTAGTGAATGTGTTTAATCATTGGCTGATCAGCTTAAATTCACTACTTGATACGCGTATCAAGTAGTGAATTTAAGCTGATCAGCCAATGGCCTAGTTTACATCGTGCATTTGATACGCGTATCAAGTAGTGAATTTAAGCTGATCAGCCAATGATTAAACACATTCACTAGTTATTTACTATTTGATACGCGTATCAAATGCACGATGTAAACTAGGCCAATGATTAAACACATTCACTAGTTATTTACTATTTGATACGCGTACCAAGTGCTCATTGTAAACTAGGGTATCGATCATGTAATTTTTCCTCTAAGAATCGATTTTACCAACTCCGGTTACCTTAACCGGCCGGTTATTCCATTGGAATTGACCAATCGTATTTGTCATTAAGCAAAATTAACAAATGCGATTGGTCAATTCCAATGGAATAACCGGCCGGTTAAGGTAACCGGAGTTGGTGAAATCGGCCTTAAGACGGAAACGTGAAAAGTGAAAAGTTTTATGTAACTATCTTTTTCTATTGTGTTGAATAGAAAAAGACAGTAACTTGAAATGTTTCACATTTCATGTTTCACCCTAGAGGAAAAATTACATGATCGATATCCAGGTCAATGGATGATACTAGAGTAGTTTACACCGAGCACTTGGTACGCGTATCAAGTAGTAAATTTAAGCTGATCAGCCAATGATTAAACACATTCACTAGTTATTTACTATATATTTGATACGCGTACCAAGTGCTCGGTGTAAACTAGGCATATGACTCACCTTTAGTCTGTTCTTTTTAACTGCACTGCTATACTGGGGCAACAAGTTAAAGTAAGATAAATATATTTTTTCTTATTCTAACTTACTGCACCAGTGCAGCAGTGTACCGAAAAAGAACAGGGGCTCGATTCTTGAATTTATTCGCAAGAGAAACGTATTCGCAAATTCTGTTCTTACAGAAAAGTTAGAAATTTATTGGCTATCGTATGGCTATTAACCAATAAACTTACAACTTTCTGTTAGAGCGAGTATTTGCGTATACGTTTCTCTTGCGAATGACTTCAAGAATCGGATCCCAGGGGCTCTATTCTTGAATTCATTCGCAAGAGAAACGTATTCGCAAATTCTGATCTTACAGAAAAGTTGGAAATTTATTGGTTATCGTATGGCTATTAACTAATAAACTTACAACTTTCTGTTAGAGCGAGTATTTGCGTATACGTTTCTCTTGCGAATGAATTCAAGAATAGAGCCCCAGGGGCCCGATTCTTGAATTCATTCGCAAGAGAAACGTATTCGCAAATTCTGTTTTTACATAAAAATTGGAAATTTATTGACTATCGTATGGCTTTTAACCAATAAACTTGCAACTTTTCTGTTAGAACGGATATTGCGCATATGTTTCTCTTATAAATTCAAGAATCGAGCCTCTGATCACTTGTTTTCTTCCACCATGCGGCAGATTGGAGATCGGAGTCTCCTTCCGCTAGCGACGCCTTGAAGAAGAACGCATTTTGCACCGCAATTTGTATCAGAGGTAATCCTTTTTCTTTTTAATTAAAACTGTCTCGAACTTTATACAAAGTAATAGGAGTTTACACAAAGTTCGCGCATATATGTTTATTCGACGCGTTTTTGTACAAAACGAAAGAATCTGGTTGTAAATTAATATTGTTGTGTAAATTACATTATATATAGCATCTTCTTAGTTTAATTTAGATTTTATAGAATTTTTTTGTGTTTTCTCGTGTCAATTAATGTCAATAATGCTTTTTACAGTAAAGCAAAAACAATTTGAGGTGGAAGACAAGGCAGAATTACTCATGGCGCAGCAAGCGCATGGTTTTCAAATCGACGAGCATAAAGCACTAGACCGCTGGTGATTCTTGTACAAGATCTTTTAAAATCTAATCCTTATAACGTGAATGCGGTGAGTACAAGCACAAAGTCCATAGAATCGACATAAATGTAAAATAAATGTTTTTCTCTGAATATAGGAATGTAAAAATTTGAAAATTTTCTTAGATTGTTCTGTTTGTGTGTGTGTGTGTGTGTGTGGGGGTGGTGGGGGGGGTGTATGTGTGTGTGTGGGGGGGGGGGTAAAGTGTGATAATAATTTTTTTATTGATTTAATTAATTTTTTATTTGCTCTTGAGTCATGTAAAATTGCATTTTCTAGTACTTATTTTCAAATTTGATGAAAAAGTACAATTACGAATTAAATCAATTTTTAATTTTAATACTAATAAAACTAATAAATATTCGTGCAAAAGTTAATTTGAATCCACTTTTTGTCGTTTAAAAGTTATTTAAAACTACAGTAAGATTTGGTAATTTTTGCTGCATATGAGCTATTATAACCGGTTTCGCAATCAAAAATTTTGTTGTTGATTAGACAAAAAAAGAATCAACTTTAGTAACCTTCAATTTATAAATTTCGATAACTTTTACTTGGTATTGTAGAGCCACAACATTTTTAAGATCAAACTTATAGACCAAGATATTTCTTTAAATATTTTGTTACATTATTTGCAGAGAGGAATTTGCATGCCTCTGCATCTGGAATCTGGTTTGCCGTTTGTCAATTTTACAGAAGAAGAGATATTTGAAATATAAAAATATAGCCTAAAATTTTTTATATTTACACCATTAAAATGGAAATAATATCCGGGAAAAAGAAGGACACTTGTTTGTATGTATTTGAAGGATATACATACAATATTGATAAAAGATGCAATTATATATACCGTTGTGCAAAAAGGCGTACAATTTCGTGTAGTGGCTCGTTAGTTAGAAAGGAGGAAGGATATTTTTTAAAAAATGGACATAATCATCCTAGTGAGCCTCATGTTATTGATATTTTCAATTTAAAAAATGAAATGATTCAAATGTCCAAAGAAACTACTGCAACCAACAAAGAAATATTTGATACTGTTTCCCGAAAAAATCCTATAGTTGCAGCAAATATGTCATTTACTGCAGTAAGGTCTCTATTATTAAGAGAAAGAATTAAAGTGCGTCCTGCATTACCTTCGAGTGTGTCTGAGCTTGACAATTTGTTTCAAGACTATGAACCTATAAAGTTAATTTATAAGGGCTGCGTTAGATCTGAAGATAACAAATGTTCCTATATATTTACTAGCGACAAGCTTTTAAAAATATTAGAGAAGAGTAGCGAAATTTTTATAGATGGTACATTTTCTGTGAGTATTTTATTTTATTTTATCATTATATATTTTATATGTAGTTTAAAATATATTATTTTATTGAAATATTATTTGTGGACGATTATGATTGCTGAATAATTCTGTATAAATGTGTTATTTCAGATTGTACCTAGAGTACCAAACTTTGCACAGTTGTTTTCAATTCATGTACGATACATGGATAAGGTATTTTATTATTCAATATAATTTTATTACATATACAGGGATGTTCCATAACTAGTAATACAATCGAGAAGACGGTGATTCTACATGAAAAAAATAAATTAAAGTGGAATAAATTTTTTTTTGTTTGATATGTCATTTGATGCGAAAAAATTGAATTTGATAATTGATATATTTTGACATAAAATATAAAATTTTTTTTTATAACTATATCTTAATCTTTTCATGCACAGAATAATGAGATTAATCAATATAACAAATATACAGTTGCTTTAAAAAATATGTACATATATAATATGCAATTACATATACTTTGTAAAAGCAACTATATGTGTTTGTTAGATCAATTGATTCACCTTATTATTCGTGCATAAAAGTATTAAAGTACGGTCAGGATTGTGAAGTGACGTATTATTTATAACGTCGTTACTGTTGTAGTCACTTTTTTAAAAATAACTAACTGATATTGACGTTATACTTTTCATTTATCATAATTGTAACTAACTATCGTGTTTATATTTTTTCAGTAACGGAAACGAATTTAACCGTTACTTTCATCGTTTTCACATTTTGAACCAATTTCTTATAATTTCCATTACGTATGTGTGTGTTGTATCTTCAGTCTCTCGAGCTGGTATTCAGAGTCTGTTATCTGTTATGTTTAAAATCATCATATATAAGTATGGTTTTAAGATCTCATAAAAACCATCTGTAGGAAAAAATTATGCAAAAATTACTGCACAAAAAATTCCATTTTGTGCATGAATTTCTGCAGTTTTTTGCAATATTTTGCAGAATTGTATGTAATGTTTTTTGAAGATTTTCGCTTTCAGAAAACATTACATAAAGTTCTGCCAAATATTCTGCAGAAAAATTCTGAAGGCGAAAACTTTGTACAAAAATCTGTAAAAACTGTAGAAATTCATGCATAAAAATATGCAACTTTTGTGCAGTAATTTTTACATAATTTTTTCTTACGGGCAATCATACTGTTGCATACATTTTAAAATATATTTTTAGTTTGAAATTATCATATTACAATCTCTAAACAAAATTGAGGATGCAGAAAAGTATAAATTTTGCTGTACTTAGTATAAATTTAACAAAAACCCAAATTTTTCATTTGCATTCTGAGCATTTTTTAATCTTTCTCTTACATTTTTTTGGTCATGCAAATTTAAAGTATAAAATAATTTTGTTTTATTAACATTTTAACAAGAAACATTACAGAAATAAATATTGTTTTATGCGATCTAATTTTAGCATTAAAAAAGTAGCCAGAAAATAACAAATTTTTTTTTTAATAACGGTAACAAGTTACTTTTTAGAATTTATAACAGTAATTATAAGTTATTCTTTCGACTTGGTAACAAGTAACGGTATTAAGTTATATGTAAAAAGTAACTTTCCACTCTTTGAGTATAATTATCAAATAATAGTTTACGAGATATTTTATATTTTGTATCAAAATTTGCAAATTTGATTATCTCAGAAATTACGCATCATACAAAAAATAAATTTACGTTTTTAACTTTTTTTTTCATGCAGAATCATTGCCTTCCCAGTTATATCAGTAGTTATGGAACATCCTTTTTTCTTTAAATGTAATCTTAATCTATTAATACTATCTTTTAGGGTATTGCAGTATTATTTATCTTGTGTGAAGCAAGAACACAATTAGTTTACAAATCCATATGGAAAGAAGTTATCAAATTGGCTCCTGATCTGCAATGTAATTTGCGCTTCATAATGTGTGATTATGAAAAAGCATCGATGAATGCTGTCCAAGAACAATTTCCTCGTGCATCTGTGCGAGGCTGCTGGTTTCATTATTGTCAGGTACTTAAAATATGTACTTTTTATTAATAAAATTATTAGTTTATTTATAGATTATGTATTGACAGTTATATATAATTATATATTTATATATAAAAACAGTAATAATTTGAGGTAGACCGTGTGATCCCACAAATCAGTAAAGAAGCACCAACTACAGTTGAGACTGGATCTTGGTGGCTTATATTATTTTATATGTAAATTCTTGCACATTTTCAGTTTTATAAACTGCGCGCCGAACACCGTACTTAAAATTTACATATAAAATAATATTAAGCACTAAGATCCAGGTTCGATCATAGTTGGGGTTTCTTGTATTACTTATTTGTATAATTTAAGTCTTAATAGTTTATTAATATATATTTTGTTTACACATTATAGGCTGTTTTGAAAAAGTGGAAACGGTTAGAACTTCTTACTGCTCCGTATAAAATTGTATCTATGGCAATGACATTAGCATTAGCACCATCAGAAATGTTTTCTGAAGGTTTAGACCTCATGCAGACGATTGCGGTAAAAGAATATGAAAATTATCCTAACATAATGCTCTTTATGAAATATATGAGAAGTACATGGCTTCCAATATCAAGAAAAATAAGTGTATATGGATGCCCAATCAGGACTAATAATCTTGTGGAATCATTTCATAATACAATGTTAAAAAAAATTCATATGGTTCATCCGAATCTTTGGATGTTTTTAGGTATAATTTTTATCAGATTTATAATTATATGAAAGATATTTAAACAATTTTTAAATATTTAATAATTGGTTTCTCTAAATTTACAGTTGCTACATAATAAAAAAACTGAAGATTATTGTTTAGTTGATAATGTGTGTGATTGTACACTGAGAAAAAAAAGTTGTTTACTTGACTAAATTTTTCAACTTGATTTAATTTTTTTAGTTCAAATATTTATGTAATGAAAATACATAAAATAGTTGAATTTCAGTTTAAGTATTTCTATCTTTAATTTAAATATATAAATACTGAAGAGATATAATTAAGTTGAAAAATTTAATCAAGTTAACAAATTTTTTTTCAGTTTAGAGATATATAAAAATTTGAATTAAGCATTACTAATTTTTTGATTAATGAAATAATTTATATGTAATATATTAACTCTCCATAGACTATTCTGTTTTTTACTGTTTATTGTTAGTCAGACTATCTGAGTAGGCTTTAGTAAACGGTTGTGTTTACTAAGGACTACTCAGGATTTTTGGGCTTTAAGAAGTTTGAAAAAATTCTGATGTATTTTTTTAACATTTAAGAATACAATTGTACAATATAACTCAAAATATTTTTTATTTTTGTTGTACATGTTCGAATTTGACATAATCGATAGAATAAAAAAAATTATCTAGAACGATTCTGACTCGGGTTAGTCTGCGAAAGATTAAATGCATTGAAATATTTTTGTACATGTATCAAAAATTATTAATCTTTGCAGATAACATTTCCAAAATAATTCTGGATCAAGAAATTAATTATGATCGTTTAGTAAATGGTTTACAAATAACAAAAGATCGCAGTCAATCTAACAAATATAAAAATGAAAAAATTCAAAAGGCACAAATTTATTTATCGACTGGCATTTATTCATTAAAGGAATTCTTGCAAATGTTTGAAAAAGAAAATTTACATAAACAATATAAAATAGCATTGTTAATAGGTAAGTGTTTACAAAGAAATTTTTATTTTTTTATTTGTTTTATTATATTACTGTTAATATATATTCTATTACTATTCTCAATTTGTTTATAAATATTAAGCATAAAAATTATGTATGAATATATATATTTAGTCCTTATAAATTTTATTATTACATTGTTATATTAATTGTATTGTATTATGGTATGTTATACTAATTCAAGGACTTGTTGCAACAGTAGACTAACCCACATTTTGTAAAAACGGAGAAAAAGCTCTAAAGTTAAAATGATTAACTTTTATTTTCTCTGTTTTTACAAAAAAATGTGAGCTACCCCATTATTCCAGCAAGCTTTTCGATTATATTAATATACATTAATATGTTAATGTAATCATATTAGACACATGTATATTTAAAGGTTTTTACATATTATTTAATCAAATAATCGAAAAGAGCTTTACTCGTTCTATATTATCCCAGCTAGGATATTTTTGCAATAAATTCTTTTCAAGATGCTTATTAGCTTGTTATTCTTAGTATTATTAAATGGCTTGTCAATTTATTTTGTGATATGTACTCGAGCTTCAGTTTAGGACTGAGTTTTAAAGTTTTAAAGTTTTATTGTCACCAAATAAGACTTTCTTCGCTTATTTGTGTTTACATTGTTAATCGATTTTTATTATTATATATTATACTACGTAATATGCAGAAATAATACGCATAATCCCCCAAAAATTTTTATACATAAAGAAATAAATCGCAAATGTAAAATTACATTTTTTTGCATAAGGCTTTGTATTTGAAAAAACTTAAATAATACTTGAAAAATATTGATTAAAGTTTTACATATGTTTTCTAGGTTGAGTGATTTTTAAATATCATGTGCCATATCATTTAATTTGTCTTTTTACAATGACCAGTAATAAATATAAAAATACAGAAATGTAGAAATATATTTGATTTGGTAAAATGTAGAGTAATTGAAGTTATTTACACTAAAAGAGTTATATACACAATTTAGTTTAATTTTATTTTTTAATATATTTAAGATAATTTAATGCACCACAAATATACCTTCTATTTTAATTCATAAAATATATTTATCGAGATAAATGTGATAATATATAAGATTATTAGAGATTATTTAAGCATAAAAAAGCGTAATTGTAATACATTATACAACTCTTAATTTTTAAAAATAACTTTTGAAAACGCGGCCATGTTAATAAATTATTCCAAACTTTTTCAACTTACATTTTTATACAGATTCACTACACTTTCCCGGTTATATATACTGCTTAATTATTGTGAAATAATGTATATACTATTTAATTATGTTAATTTTTTTAGATGATAATGAAATGGAAATTTATGACTTATATAAAGAAGGAACTGCCAATTCAGGTAAAATACTTAATCTAATAGCTAATTTTTTTATAAAGTATTAGCTAATGTTTATATATATTTTAGAATAGGAACATTATTTCAAAATAATTACGATAAATAGTTTTTTAGACAGATACTTTTCCATTTTCTTTCAGCTCTAATAAATTTTATACATACATACATTCATACATATATTGTGTGTGTGTGTATGTGTGTGTGTGTGTACAGAGTGTACAAAAAGTCCAGACCTTTTAAATATCTTGAAAAACAAACATTCCGAAAAAACATTTTATACAAAAGTTGTAAAGTTTTAAGTGGCGTATTACATAGCAATAGTAGTGTGACTTTGTATACCATTGTCAAGGTCATGTAAAAAGCACTTTGATATTTTTTAATGGTAACCCCAATTTTTTATTACATATTCTTACAGCTGACCTCAAGAGTTTTTCAAAACACTATAATACAGCCTTTTTTATCAGTATTTTTAAGTTATGACGTTTGAAAGTTACAGTACTGTCGATATTAGCATTGCCTAAGGTGTATCGCATGGAACTTGCCCGATCAGATTTTTAAGGGTGCATTCCGATATTCGCTGCCAGTACTGACAACGTGACGTCGTAAAGCAGTGTTGACGATGCGTTCCGTAATTGCTTATAACACTTTCTTTGGCCTATAACGGAACGACAATCACAGTACTGCACTGTGAATGCCTTACCTCGCCAACCGCAGTAACAAAAGCAGGAAGTGACGACAAAATCTATGACGTCACACGCTTTTACAAGTTCATCGAAAGTTTACTGCAGCGCATTTTGGAACGTACTCAGCACTATCAGTACTGGCAGTGAATATCGGAATGCACCCTAAGTCGTGTGTATGTGCTTTATGTAATGCGCCACTTGAATTTATAACTTTTGTATGAAACCTTTTTTCAGAAATCTTATTTTTTAACATATTTAAGGAATCCAAACTTTTTGTACACCCTGTATATAATTCACTATTTTATTTTACTTTTAAATATTATCTAATAATTTTTTAAATAAGTGTTTAAACAATCTTTTATAAAATTTTGTAGAATATTATGAGAGCAAGGAACAATTTTTCAATGGATTGCTTACAGAAAAAACACTTAATGCAGCTAATATTTTTAAAATAATTGATTGGAGCATTTTGTTTACAGTTAATTGGTCAAATTCCATAGATAATAAAATTTTGTCATTTTTTTAACATTCTATTTTTTAGTTTCTAATGCTGATGTTAAAAATACGAGTCACAAATCCTTAATAAATATTTACTCAATACTACACTTTACTAATGATCTAAATAAATCTAATATTCCAAATGATTCAAATAAATTACTATACTATATATGATATATATATATAATATATTATATGGAACTAATAATCACGATTTTTTAGATAATAGGAAAGAATATCAACAATGCGAGGTTATTATTAAAAAAATAGACACACAACAGATAATGCAGAAAAGAAGACCATTATCCACTATTAGGTACGTTATCACAATTAGTGATTTTTTATAAAAACTTAAATAAATTCTTGTTACTTCTATTATTAAAGTTACCTTTTTAAATATTTCAGTACCACAAACAGACTGCCTAAGCAAGTTAAACGACGAAGTTTATAAAATATATGTAAGAAAACTGGCAGACAAAACTACTTTGTTTTTTTCCAAGTATGACTACATGCGGCATAATCTGCGTACGCGTAATCTGCGTATTCTAGAAACTTGTAAAAAATTATGCCATTCTGAAAGTACCTATTTCACATGGCGCGCATTCAGCGGAACATCAAAATAATAACCAATCGAGAATGTATTTAATAATTCTGCTTTATTGTATAACAGAAGGTTTCATCTGTTATTGGACAGGCTTGACGCGCTTTAATAAAATTTACGCAAAATACGCTTCATGTGAAATAGGTACTTTCAGAATGGCGTTACTTTATAAATTATTAAAATACGCAGATTACGCGTTCGCAGGTTACGCCGCATGTAAAGTTACCTTAACTGTAGCAGATCTTAACACATCTACACCACCACATCACAAGTAAAATAATTTGGAATAAGTGCGTTAGTTCCAGTGCAGCGATTATGTAACTTTTCTTAGGGCGGTAACGTAAAAAGTGAAAAGTTTCATGTAACTATCTTTTTCTATTGGTCTTGAATAGAAAGAGACAGTAACTTAAAACTTGAAACTTTTCACTTTTCACGTTTTTGCCCTAGAAGAAAAATTACATGATCACTATCTTGAATCGTAAAATAAAAGATTCAGAAAAAGATACTTTTTAAAACTTATAACTTTATAATCTTCAAAAGTTTCGTAAACTTTATCTTTCTAAAGTATTGTCATATACTGCGTTTTGCTTTACATTTCTGTAATGTTATACCAGGGGCCCGATTCTTGAAGTCATTCGCAAGAGAAACGTATACGCAAATACTCGCTCTAACAAAAAGTTGTAAGTTTATTGGTTAATAGCCATACGATAGCCAATAAATTTCTAACTTTTCTGTAAGAACAGAATTTGCGAATACGTTTCTCTTGCGAATAAATTCAAGAATCGAGCCCCACTAATAAAATCTTTAATACAAAATTTAAAAAATATATTTAAAACATTGTAGTTTCAGATGCAAGATGTAAGGGTGTAACTCACAAGTTTCTACAAATTGATTTTTCAAGAGAATTCATGTTGTATTTTTGTCGCCCTAGATCTTGATTTCTTCCCACTGTGCAACGCGGCGTCGAAAAATTTTTTCGTTTCTCAAAGATTCAGCTTCTCATTAGATTTGTTAGATCTACCTTATAGTAGTATTGCAAGCTCTTACAAAGAGAGCTTTAATACAAATTTTAATATTAAAACAATCTCAGCGATCGTAAAAATTACAGCAAATTAGATCCAGATTTCATTTACGTAATCACTAGATTTACACATAGTGAAACACGTAGCATTTTATAAAATGTAGTTAGAAAATACTGGATTCACTTTTATGAAGGCCGTTTTATTACAAATTAGTCGAAGCCAACTCGAAGGGAACTAAAGAAACAGTTAAATTTTAGTTAATCTAGAATCTTAGTTTTATAGAAACTTTAAACAACACAACTTCAAAAATGTTAATTTTACAGCCTTTGTCTTTCTAAAGTATTGTTGTATGATAAATACTTATTTTTATAACATATACTGCGTCTTGCTTTACATTCCTGTAATGTAATACCAGATCATTTTCTCTTTTTATCTTTATTGCAAAAACATTAAGAAAAATTTTTTTATAGTGAATTCGATTGAATTATACTGGCATGCATTGGTGCACATTAAAGCCGCTATACACTGATCTAATATAAGTGTGCAAGTAAAATGCAAATATCTCGAATGATGAAATACTTTTACCAAATGGCACAATAAGATATATTGAAGATTTTGCAATTTATCCCGTTTATATACTTATGGTGAATATAAAAATTAGTCTTACGCAGAATTTTAAAACTTTATTTTTTTTAAGCAAACATTAATTAGTAAAAATCAGGTTTTAAAAATTATCTCTTGTAAGAATATTTTTTAAATTCACTATATATCAAACACATATCTTTCCGTTAATATGTGTACAACGACTTTAATGTGCGCCAGTGCGCACTGGTGCGTCCAATTGAATTCGCTAGACATTGTCTTTTTAAAGGTATTGTCATACCGTTGCGTTTATTTTTCGTTGTAATGTGATACATAAAATAAAAGTGTACTTTGTGTTATAAAAGCAACAACATTATTTCAGATATACTAAGTATGTAAAACTATTATATTTTCGATAAATGTAACTGAATTTCTTTATTAGCGTCTTTCATATTGTTCGTTTATAATATTACCATTTAATATTGTACAAAAAGATATTAATCTTGTTTAAAAGTTATTAATGATAATATATTAATAAAAATTAATTAATAACGCTAAAAAAAATAAAACATTTGATATTCCAAGTTATTTATGTCCATTATGGTCCTTGTAAGGTTTCATCTTTTACTCCTCTCCCACTTCTAAGCGTTTATTGTTCTTCGAGCTGTCAATTGTAGCGTTTCTTTGCTCTGTTCGTCTCCATAGTTTTTTACTTCATAATTTATAGTTATATTTGACATTGTTTTAATTTTGAACGATTGAATATGTAACTTATTCACATTCTCAGTGCGCTGTTCGGCTTCTGATGAGTATTTGAATTTTTTTTATTAGTCAACTAGAACAATTACGGGTCTGTTTGTTTTAACTAAACTTCTTGCACAATTGTCTTTTCTCCAATGTGAAAGGAAAAGACAACCGTGTAAAAAAATTCAGCCAAAATAAACAGGCCTAATATTTCTTAAAAAAATGCATCAATATAAGTGCAATATCTAATATATATAATATACAAAGTGTCTGGGAAGAAAATTTACAGATGGAAGAAGATTTACGAAGTAATTCTATATAATTTAATAAAAAGAAGATATAGAATAATAAAACTTAATAAAGGCTTTGTTTTGTAATTATAAATGTTTAAATATTGACGTAAAAAGTGCCCAAAGTGAATACTTAGACATTATAATTAAACATAAAGCCTTAATCAAAATTATATACGTGATATTGTAATTCTAAATGTTAATATTTACATAAAAACGTCCAAAGAACAAAAATATTTAAATATAAAAAAACGCTAACTTGTAATATTTTTTAAGGTTAGATAGAGTAAGATAATTAATTTTTTGTTTATATAATATATAATGCTACATACACTTTTAACATATTTACAGAAATGTATAAATCTAGTGAAGCAATCACTACGATTACATATTTCAATTTAGGATTGATGAGCTGTTAATTTGATTTTCTGAGAAAATTTGCAAACATATTCTAACAGTCTAATTACTTCATTTATCCACTAGTTATGCATTTCGAGTCTACTAATGGAACTTTTCATGTCTTAAGCATTTATTCATGGCCCGTTATAAAAATAATTTTTAGATGACATACTAAAGTTGAAATATTCTATTAATTATTAATAAATACGTTTCAGTCAACATATAAATCATGTGTATATACTTAGGCTGCATTCCGATATTCACTGCCAGTACTGAAATTCTACAGTGTATGTGACGTAAACTATAGATTTTCAGTACTGGCAGTGAATATTGGAATGCAGCCTTAAAATGAATCGTGTGACATTAGTTAACCTTGCAAAACACATGTTACGACTTAGAGCCATCGCACAAGCTTTTTCGTAACACGTTACGTTACGTTAAGTGCTCCATAAACCTAAGTTCGTACTTAAAATTAAACTTACATTAACGCACAAAGAAACTTTTAACGTAAGTTCTTAAGTTCTTACGTTAAGGATTTCTTTGTGCGTTAATTTAAGTTAAATTTTAAGTACAACTTAGGTTCGTATGGAGTACTTAACGTAACGTAACGCGTTATGGAAGAGTTTGTGCGGTGGCCCTTATAAGCCCATTTCTACCAACGTAGATTAACTTTAATCTCGGATTAACTTATTCTTTATCTCTTTTTAATTTTTGAAACTAGAATAAGATAACAAGTAAATTAAACCGAGATTAAAGTAATTCTACGTTGGTAGAAACAGCCCATAGACTACGTTTACACGTCGGGTTTAACAACATCGGAGTTATAAAACTGGCCAACTACAGCCATTCCTCAGAAGAATGGAATGGTTATGATTGGCCAGCTCTAGAAGTATCGATGTTGTTTAAGGGTGTCGTGTAAACGTAGTCATAGATTTTGTATAATTTTTAAACATGCACCGACGTATCTATTGGCCTTCGTTTTAGCTGCACTGGTGCACTGGTGCAACAAGTTAAAGTGAGATAAATATATTTTTTCTCATTTTAACTTATCGCACCAGTGCAGCTAAAAAGAACAGGCCTTATTTTAGTTTATGGAATAAACAAATATCCATAAGAATCATGGAAACGGTAAAAAAAAGTACGTGTATGTAATGTTTTTAAGGTTGGATAATCTGTCATGATATGTTAAAGTTTTCCACTAAAAGACTGTGCGACGCCCAATCGTGTGGTGTCCAATCGTGCTGTGTCCAATAATACGTGGCTTGTTCTTTTTCGCTGCACTGCTGTGCACTGCTGCACTGGTGCAACAGATTAAAGTAAGACAAAAATATTTTTTCTCACTCTAACTTATTGCACCAGTGTAGCGGTGCAGCGAAAAAGAACAATCCAATAGTGTCCAATCGTGCGGTGTCCAATAATGCGGTGTCTAATCGTGCGGTGTCCAATAATGCGGTGTCCAATAATGCGCTGTCCAATAATGCGGTGTCCAATCGTGCAATGTTCGTGTCCAATCGTGCGGTGTCCAATAATGCGGTGTCCAATAATGCAGTGTCCAATAATGCGGTGTCCAATAATGCGGTGTCCAATCGTGCGGTGTCCAATAATGCGGTGTCCAATAATGCGGTGTCCAATCGTGCAATGTTCGTGTCCAATTGTGCGGTGTCCAATAATGCGGTGTCCAATAATGCGGTGTCCAATCGTGCGGTGTCCAATAATGCGGTGTCCAATAATGCGGTGTCCAATAATGCGGTGTCCAATAATGCGGTGTCCAATAATGCGGTGTCCAATCGTGCGGTGTCCAATAATGCGGTGTCCAATCGTGCGGTTTCCAATAATGCGGTGTCCAATAATGCGGTGTCCAATAATGCGGTGTCCAATAATACAGTGTCCAATCGTGTGGTATAGATGTTTTATTAGTGTAATTCAATTATACGGTATCGAAACGTTCGGTGTCCAATCGTGTGGTGTCCAATCGTGCGGTGTCCAATAATGCGGTGTCCAATCGTGCAATGTTTGTGTCCAATCATGCGGTGTCCAATCGTGCGGTGTCCAAACGTGCGGTGTCCAATCGTGCCGTGTCCAATCGTGCGGTGTCCAATCGAGCCGTGTCCAATCGTGCGTGTCCAATCGTGCGTGTCCAATCGAGCGGTGTCCAATCGTTACGTGTCCAAAAGGAGGTCACCCTTCTTAAACCGCCACCTATGATGCGAGCTGACGTTTATAATGGAGGAAAACGTCCTCCAGATAATAGTAGGGATATGCCGCATAACAAACCCCCTGTTGCCTCCCAAGCCCCTTTCATCAAACCCTTGATCCCGGGACAACCAGGTCCCAACGCGCCTCAGATTTGTTTTTACTGTAAATCACCAGGTCATTTTATGAGAGATTGCCAGAAACTTTCGTATCGCAGAGCGAACGGAGGCGCACCCTCAGCTTCAGCCGCTATGCACGCAGGTTCGGGAAACTTAAGAAGCGCCCCGGTAATGAGCGGCGTCCGCCGGGATGCAGCTCCTATAGGACGCCCGTCAACGAGCGTGTTAACTGTGAAGGAACCGGAAATTGCCCCTCTGCCTACATCGCCCGAATAAATACGGAAATTAAGACCAGCTGTTATCCAATGGTGACGCTATCGTCCCCAGATCTTCTGAGGCGATGTGTCTTTATGATTGACTCTGGCTCAGGAGTAAACCTCCTCAAAGAGAGTTCAATCGATATAACGATCCCATGGGAAGACGAACGATCACACCTGCTTCACGGAATATCTTCCCTACCTGTCGGAACTTTGGGATCCGTTTCAATACAACTTATGGGCAAACCTACGCTTTTTCACATCGTTCGAGATTCTGTTGGATTTGTTCAGGATGGAATTTTAGGCAATCAATTTCTTCAGGATCGAACTGCTAGCATTAATTTCAAGGACCGTTATCTTCATTACGACAACAGCGCTATTCCGTTTTCTGAAATAACTAGTACTAGGATAACGAAGAGAACTATCTCACCCTTCTTCGTGAATGTTACCAACCCCGAGGAAACTAGTGGATACATACCTCGTACCACTCTGACGAAAGGACTATTCTTTGGAGATGCTATCGTAACGAATGTGAAAGGAAGAGCTTACTTACCGATCGTTAATACGACGGACACTGACTATAAGGTAGAGATTCCCTCCTTAGAACTGGAAGACTTTGATTTGGTTGACCCAAGCAATATTGATACATGCAACTCGAGTGATTATAAAGAAGAAGAATCTAAAAATCATTCTGCCCAGACCCTAGGGCACGGGGCGGACGATTCTTGTGTGATAAGAAATAAAATTCACGAGTCGAATGATACTCTCGTTGGGAATTCGTTAGCGGAAAACCGTGCTAAACCCGAGTCTAACGGTACTCTCGCTAAGAATTTGCCCGCGGAAAATCATTTTGAAGCAGGACAGCTCACTGAAACCCCCGGGAAAACAGGAGCCGTGGCTGTTTCCAACCTTTTGTATTTTTGCGAGATAAATCAGGACAACGAGGATCGCCTTTTTGAAATAAAAAACTTGTTGCGCTTGGATCACTTAAACTCAGAAGAGAAAGATAGTATCTTGTCTCTTATTGCTAGACACGCGGATAGATTTCATCTTCCGAAGGAGAACCTTGGAGCGACTAATGCCGCTGAACACTCTATACCCACAATTAATGATGTTCCGATACATACTAAGCAGTATAGATTTCCCCCGGTACATAAAGCAGAGATAGACTCTCAAGTCAATAAACTACTGTCGAGCGACATGATAGAATATTCTAGTTCTCCGTACAACTCCCCCGTGTGGATTGTGCCAAAGAAACCCGACTCCCTTGGCAACAAACAGTGGCGAATGGTCATTGACTACAGAAACCTTAATGAGAAAACCATTGGAGACGCTTACCCTCTCCCGAATATAACAGACATTCTAGACCAGCTCGGGAGTGCAAAGTATTTTTCTGTCCTTGATTTGGCATCGGGATTCCACCAAATCCCTATGGCCCCGAAAGATGCGCCCAAAACGGCCTTTTCTACTCCCTACGGGCATTATCAGTTTAAGAGGATGCCCTTCGGATTAAAGAACGCACCCTCTACGTTCCAAAGATTAATGGATAACGTACTTTCAGGACTTCAAGGAAACGAACTATTCGTGTACATGGACGACATAGTAATCTATGCCCGATCACTAAAGGAACACGAGGTAAAATTCGAAAGACTAATGAAGAGGTTAAAAGCAGCTAATCTACAGTTACAACCTGACAAGTGTGAATTTTTGCGTCAGGAAGTCGCCTATCTAGGGCACATAATTTGCGCAGATGGCGTCCGCCCCGATCCTAATAAGGTCGAGGCTGTGATCAAATTTCCCGTCCCCAAAAACGTTAAAAACATTAAGCAATTTCTCGGACTAGTTGGATATTACAGAAAATTTATCCCCAACTTCTCAAAAATAGCGAAACCACTGACAGACCTTTTAAAGAAAGATACGATATTTAATTGGCAACAGAAACACACCGAAGCTTTTGATATCCTGAGACTTTCATTGTGCTCAGAGCCAATTCTGCAATATCCTGATTTTAACAAACCCTTTACCTTGACTACAGATGCTTCCGGATATGCGATCGGTGGAGTCCTCAGTCAAACATGCACCGGACAAGACCTACCCGTCGCATACACGTCGCGAACGTTAAACAAAGCAGAGCAGAATTATTCCACTATCGAAAAGGAATGTCTAGCCATCATCTACTGTATCAATCATTTTCGACCCTACTTATATGGACGGAAATTTACGATCGTAACCGATCACAAGCCTTTGGTATGGCTTCACTCTGTTAAAGACCCTTCTTCTAGACTCTGGAAATGGAGAACAAAACTAGCCGAATATGAATATGAAATAAAATACAAAAAGGGACAATTGAACTATAATGCGGACGCCTTATCTCGGAACCCTCCAGACGTGGTTGCACTACCACTGAGCACCAACGACGTGACCCCTCCCCGACCTCCCAGCCCCGACGTGATCATCGAAGAATGCAGTGAGAACGGAGATAGTGATGACGAAGATAATGAAAATGGGAGCAGCCATAACGAATATGACCCCAACCAATTCACTGAGACAGATAACGAAGGCGACGAACCCTCTTACGAAGAAATAATTGAACCTACCCATATACAACGCAACATTGTCCCTACGACTCAAGGAGAACAACCATTGGTCAGGTTAACCGTAAAGGAAACTCGCGATAATTTGCTAGATCGTCCTGATAATCATGTTATTTTTATACATTTGAATGGAACACCCTTTGATAGCGGCGCTCGCGAATACCAAAAACGAAATCTGTTACCCAAATATCAAAATCTCAACTACGAGAGAGCCAACGTTATAATGCGAAAAAGGAAATACGTTTTGATATCGATACCAATAAAATTTAACCAACGTACTCCAATTGAACCTCAAACCCTAGATAATTCATTGCAATCTCTTGTCGATGTTATAACGGAGTTACAGCTTACGTCTCTTAGCATCAGCAAGACAAATTTTTTCGACGATCTTCCATGGCAATACGTGGAAAAACGACTTCGAGCCCACTTGACGGACATCCCCTTGAACCTTATCATCTGTAAAAATCTAATACGAACACCTGACCCACAGACCCGAGAGGCATTGATAACTGAAAGCCACGCATCCGCGTGCGGCGGTCACAAAGGAGTGACAAAAACATATAATCGATTAAGGGTTAATTATTACTGGAACACTATGAAAAGGGATATTCAGAAATTTATTCAACGGTGTCGGCTATGCCAATTGAAGAAATTAACTAGGGTAAAAACCAAGCAACCAATGATTATCACCGACACCCCTGGGGAAGCCTTTGATAAGCTCTCCCTCGATATCGTGGGACCGCTTCCCATTACAAGGAACGGAAGTCGCTATATACTCACCATGCAAGATCTATTAACTAAGTACTCTCTTGCTGTCCCTTTGGGAGAAGCTACCTCCCTGACTATAGCTGACGCTTTCGCAAAAAAATTTATTTGTATTTATGGCACACCTAAGGCTATTCTGACTGATCAAGGAACAAATTTTCTGTCATCGTTAATCCGTAGTCTCACACGGAGATTCGGAATTCAACATTTCAAGACTACGGCATACCACCCTCAGTCTAATGGATCGTTGGAGAGATCTCACCACGTGCTAATGGAATATCTACGCACGCAGGTAGAAAAAGAGGAAAACTGGGACGAATATATGGAGTTAGCTATGTTTTCATATAACACTAGCGTTCATGAGGGAACTCAATACTCCCCTTTTGAATTAGTCTTCGGAAGACTAGCTCGATTGCCCTCAGCACACCTTCCAATTGACGAAATTCTCGAGACTACCTATTACGAATATTTATCTAATCTATTTAATAAATTACGCGATTTACAAGAAGACGCTCGACTCAATCTCACTAAGGCAAAACAGAGAAGTAAGCACTATTACGATAAGAAATCACACCCCCAAAGGTTTGAAGTAGGTTCATATGTATTTCTATTAAAGGAACCTTTTAAGGGAAAATTTGCCGCCCAGTATCGTGGACCCTATCTTATTACAGAAATATTGCCCAACAACAATGTCAAATTGCTAATTGGCAGGCAAACCCGCATCGTGCACACGGACAAATTAAAAATTGCGCATATAGATCCTGGATAAATTTTTAACATTAATTTATATGTTCACAGATGCCAACGGCGAACCGCGGACCCTTCAAACTTCTTGATTTTGCATCGCCGCCTTCGCTAGTAGTAAATCACTATTTGAATTTCGCTCAATGTTGCCGAATCTTCGGTTACATCGAGCCCGGGAAAAGCACCTGTATATGTCAAGAGTGTCTCATACGATATGTTTCCCTTCCAGATCAAGAATTCTACGAAAAAACCTTAACCCATTTTGCCAAAGATGGACCACAAGAATTTTATATATACTGTACCATCTGTCGCGCGGGGCTATTAATTCAAAACCCCATCGCGTGTTGCCCCGACTGTACACGTGCACACGCGCTCATGTTATCACAAATCAGGCTGGACGGCCGTGATTACCGAGCCTTGAATTTTGGAGTATTCCTCCACGCAGGGCAGGATTTCCGTGTATCACCGTCCTGGGAAGTCCTCGTCCAAGGGCATAACTCTTAAGTAATACTATTGAAATCGGAATCTTACAGGATGTGTCCCCCAAGCGTCGGTCGATCCTACACAGGATTGCTCCGCAACTACCCAGACATTTACCAGGTCCGATGCATAAAAGGAGCAATATACATCCGGACTGACGTCCCGGAAACAATTAGGCTATGCTTGAATTGCTGGGAGAAAAACCCTATACCCACATTTAGCAGGAATTTTTATCATAATTTTACGTACGGTTACATAATCCGCCATAAATGTTTTGCGTGTCACGAGTTCCTTGTTGCTGAAAGACCCCTCTCGGAATGTCTGGATTGCTTGATCGGGTACATATGTTGTATAAACCACTTCAGAGCTCAAGGGACGTCCCTTGACCGTATTACCTTTCTATTATTTGACACTAAGCGATCCGTACTTCTTAGAGGCTTAATAAGGCCTAGCGACAACGACAATATAGGCTCCGAATCTAGATTAGAACCATATTACATGTAAACCTTTAGCTATACTTACTACCAAAAACAAATATTATCTAAGCGTACTCTATTATATATATTACAATACACAACTATAAAAATGTTAACTACAAACTTATTTACATAATTATCCTCGCTTCTATCGATACACATTACGCATACAAAATAGAAATGATAAACACAAAAACAACCAAATATTTGCGTGCGAAATAATGTACGTGCATATACATGTAAACAACATACCATGCTAACAATACCTAAGTATATACGTTATTTACGACTAATAAATTAATATAAAAAATTATATCCATCTTTATTTATAAATCTTATGTATTCCAGATTATGTTATTCTATCTTACGTTTGTAATATTCATATCGAGCGGAAGCGCTCTTATGGGTTTCGACTGTGGTGGGCAACACCTAAATGTAACCACAATATCGCTGCTTGACGTCGGGGAATGCAATCTCAACATACGGAAGCCAAACACCACCCAAGTGTATATCCAACTCCTGCAACTCTCCGAGTACCGTCACGCTGAAATCATGCAATGCAAGGTGGAAATTTCACGAACCATATACAAATGCGGAATGTTTCATCACATTTCCGTTGTGAATAATGGACAAGCTGATTATGTCCAAGAAACCGGATACGCCCAATGTAAGAGACTGCTTCAAGACGGAACCATCTCTATGGGTGCAGAAATCTATTTACATGGAATACGAGTGAACCAAACTACAACCCGGAGCATCACTCTCGCCGGAAGAATCGACTCAGATGGCAAGTGCCATACCGTGCAGCAATATTCTGACCCTTACGGAACCTGGGATGACGTAATGGTCCAAGGTGTTGTCAAGATCACTTTAAAGTCTTCTTACGTTCCCGTAAACCTGGACGCGGGGAAAATAATGCTGAAATCGGGGACGGTGTGTCCACTGAAGGACGGATTCTGCATTGATTCCGAAGACGGGTACACTTATTGGAAACCCGTCCCAGTAACGACTTGCGATTTCCATCAGTATGATGTCCTATATGAAGGTACAGCCTCTAAAACTCAAGAGGACATCGACGACTTGTCGTCACCTGTAATATATAGCCTGGTTGCACAAGATATAACCTTCGCATTAACTAAAACCAAGGAACTGCAACTGTGCGGATACACCCTCTTTCGCACAGAACACCCTAAGCTGTTCATACTTGAAACTAGGAGAGGAGACGCTCCTCTCCGCCGCGAACAAATCGCCATGGAAAACTTAGACATCTTCACGTACATGAACTCCAAATTCGTGTATGTCGAAAAACATCTACGTCAGCAAATGGTGACGCTGTATCACAATGTCATGCAGCAAAAATGCGAGTTAGAAAGGCAAGTCATTACCAATACCTTATCTTTCGCTACTCTACAACCTGACGAGTTCGCCTACCGACTCATGAAAGGCCCCGGATATATGGCAGTCATGTCAGGAGAAGCCATTTTTGTTATTAAATGTATACCAGTCGATGTCAAGATAAGGCATACCAAAGAATGCTACAACGAATTGCCAGTAACTCTTCACAATAAAACGTTCTTCCTGACTCCAAAGTCTCGAATAATCACCAAATATGGAGTCCAGAAGGAATGCGACCACAAATTACCTACGCTATATCGTGTCGACAACATGTGGGTCCAGTTTACGCCTGATCCACAGGAACGTCAGATACCTCCTCAACAGTTACAGCCGATGACCAAACTTACATGGAAGTATTTAACACCTGCTCCTCTTGCTGACAGCGGAATCTATTCCAAAAAGGACATCGAGAGAATCAGAGAACACATTATGTTTCCTGCAGAGAAACCAGCTCTTCTTAACACTATCGCTAGAGGACTTGTCGGACATACATTCGACTCCAACAGCGTCTCAGTATCCAATTTATTGGATGAAGCGTCTCTCAACAAAATCGTTGAGAGCGCAACTTCCAGAATCTGGAAAGGATTCCTAACATTTGGATCCGCCACCGCCGGAATTTTCGGCATATTCCTGATCATCCGCATCATAAAGCTTATTATTGACACTGCTATCCATGGATATGCCCTCCATACCGTCTACGGATGCAGCATGCACCTCCTTGGAGCTATATGGAGCTCTCTAACGCACCTGCTACTCCACCTGGCTCACGGACCGCCCAAAAAACTTGAAAACCAACAGCGTGACACGACTCAGGAGCTACTCCCTGAAGCAACCCATCCCCAGGAACTTCCCACGTCAATACAACCCACACCAGGCCCCATGTACAACTGGAAAGGTTACAGCGATAATGTGCCAACTGCACCTAACTCTAAGTACAATACGTATACCTATAAAAATCTGTCAGAACGCCTAGATATGGTAGAACAAATTCCTCCGAATACATCGGAATTTGTTCAAAAATAGGGGGGAGATGTGACGTCCCGTCGTCCCAACCCCTCCCCTTTTTCTTTTTTTTCCTATTTCTATATTTTTACTTATATTTATCCTCTATTAACCCCATGGCTTTCCCTGATACTAATGTATACCCGCAAAATAAGAATTAAGGTCCATTTGAATGTGACAAAGTACAGACTACTAGAGTAGTATTGAACTGACTCAGCATGACAATCTGAGCAGACCTAAGACCCCAGATGCTTATTCTTGAATCATACTCGGGGAGCCATCTAGCGTACTAGAAGTAAACTAACACGCGATTCAGTCCTATATTATTGATACCTTTTCAATTTTACTACTCACGCTTATTTTAAAATTCTGAATGATTGCTTTTCGCAATTATGATGGTTATATCAAGCTTAATATTGTTTATGGGAAAATTAAAATTATTCACGAGATATAATCATTTAAGGGTCTTACTCGAGACTACATAAGCGAAATATTAATTAACGAATGAAAATCGTTATTAAATAAATTAATTTTACTAATCTTACCAAACTAAAATAACTACTCTGAGGTTTATTATACCAACTCTTCGTGAACCTAACTATTAATTATCTAATTGGTTATTGCTAATAAACAATTAGATCTTATAAAACTAAAGGTACAACTAGTAAAATTAATGACAAATTACTGCGCCGACCCTGTGCAAATAAGAATTATGTTTTATTAAATAAGAATTGCATTTTATTAATTAACTCATTATTCTATTAAGTTTTAAAAGATATTGCACCAGCCTTAAACAATAAAAGTCATTGTTATAATCAATCTAACTATGAAACATTGAAATCTTATAAAACTTTATCCTTTTCTGACGTAAAAGGTCTCACTCAAAATAAATCTTGATTAGCTCTATGGTCTATGAATGCAATTATCACAGATATAATTAATTAAATAACAATCACTTTTACTATACTATCCTGCGAATCTTATATTAATGCTGAAACTCTACTATAAGTTAAGAACAAATTTTAAGGCTTCTGCAAAATATTCGACAAGGCATATAAAATTGTTAAGGCGCATACAATTGTGAATATTAATTAAGGATAATTTTAATCGGCCGAAACGTAATTAATAATATGTATCGGCACATATTGCTTATAAATCGGCATTACTCTTGAAGCCTGAGAAATAGTAACTATTTGAGAAATCATCCGCGCCAATTTGAAACATGGTCAATCCCAAAATCATATTGAGACAAATTCCATTAATAAGACTCGAGAGAATTAAATAATATTTTCTATTAAAAGGCTTCCAAGAACAAGATGCTGCACCGCGACAGGTGATGCAATCGATGATACATACTTTAACATTGAAAAATCTGACATCGAGACTGTTTAGACTATCTGATAACTTTGATATCGATATGCCGCCGATTTCACCCTACTCATCTATGCATCGGAACTAGGGCAACCGATGCAGGCGCGGGGGCGGGTAATTAATATGCATTATAATATAAAAGACGGTACCTTATCCCGGCGCGACACTCTCCAGTATCGTTACAGTAACATCTCCGTAACAGTTTCAAGTAATCGCGATATTTCGGAAAAGAATTTCGGTGATAGTTCGGAATTCCACAAGGAGCAAGGTTCCGGCGATCTGTCGGAATCCGAAAAAGGGAAAACAAGATCTTAGATTGTGGCCCTTGCGGACCCAGAGTCATCCGTAAGTACCAGCAGTCTCATTTAAATTAAAAGTTATTATTGTTAGTGTGACTTTATATTGTCTTGCGAATTTATTGCGTGAACCTCATATGTGATTATATATATATATATGTGTGTAGAACTTATATCTCAGTGATTGATCAAGTTATCTGTGCGAATCAGAAATAATCTTAAATTTTGTGAAGTTCAGAACCTTTCAACTAAAAGATAGTAATTAATCATGCCCAGCTTGAATTTAACAACAACACTATTAAGGTATGATTAATTACACACCGTCTAGAATATTCAAATTTTGACAAAATGACCATTAGTAATTAGAGTTAGCAAAATTGACGACTATTAAGTGATACAGTATTATTCTGATATGAACAAGAGAGATAATCAATTCTATACGATCTTGATCGATCATACCCATTGTGAATTATTATTTCGTCGCATGCACTTGCGAACTGTCTTATCGTACGTTCTTGTGAATTTCTTGTTTTGCCCATTATTTGTGAATCTCTATTTCTTTTGTAGACGCTGAACTTTATTATTTTTCTGTTATGCATTGAATATTTTAGTGGTCTGTAAATCGTGAATTATTGCTGGTTGTCTTATTATACTAACCTTATCGAGAAGACGAACAATGATGATGAATTAATTATTACTCGTGCGCGATACCTCGTAAAACTATTAATTATCTTGACGATACTAAATTTCTTTGCGAATTATTAATTTAGAGAACCAATCATTCCGGTAATATTAAATATTGTTGTAATTTATGATGTTGAATAATTTCTGTTCCAGAAATTATTGTAAATAATTATGCTAAACGTTTTTATGAAATTATTACTCATCTCGTTAATATATTATATTGAATATTTTCGGAATCTAATTGTTCAAATAATATTGAATATTTTCCCTAAATTAGTACATTAAATATTTCACTGAGTCATTACTCGTCTTATTAATATAGAATATTAAATATTTTCGTGCTTTGGTAGCTCGACCCTATCTTGAACTTATCGTTTAATTACTCTTGCGAACCTATTATTCCTGTAGCATCGAATTTATCCAAATTATTATACCCAAAATATTGTTGAAATTATTGTTACTTAAACAATATTTCCCTGCGAATTACTAGCATGATAATTATCTAAAATTTATTGTAACTTTATAGTATAATTATTATAAATTGTTTAACCTTATTGAATACCATCACAAATAATTATTTTGAATAATTCTTGTGAACCTCTTAATCTTCATCAAATTAAACGTTACTCTGAGTCTATTTCGTTGAATTATTACTACCGAATATCCCTGTATATTGTCATTTAGAATATCATTCCGAATTCAACACATTAATGGCAACACCTTTAACCATTAATTATTCAACATCTTTTCCGCATCCCTGCCATTATTCAACCTGAGTCCCTCTTAGTCCCCAATAAATTCGTATTGCTTGAATTTTCCTGCAACCTTGTTTGAACGCTCTTTATCGTCCGACGTAGATAAACATACCCAATAGCCATACTATTTGTCTTAAAGATTTCGCAACTGTGGTAGTAACGGAAAACAGGCCAACGTCCGAACGCGAGACAAAAAGCCTTGTGTCCGTGGTCTATGCAGGTCCTCAGGTTTGCATGTGCTGAGAGACCCCGGTAGAAACGCATCCGCCTATAACCGAATAGTTGCTTGCGGCGAGCGTAGATCGGCATAGACAAAGTTGTGAATCCTTTCTTCTGCTAATAGTATGGGCTTACGCGAATAATAACAACTATTAAGAGCAAGACATAAAAGTCCTTCCGTCTCCTTTCCCTACAAAACACTAAATCATTCAATTTTATCTCTCCTTAGGACAGCAAGCTCATCTATCATCCTAACTTTAGTCAAGACAGGGTAAGGTTTCGACTATCCTTATTCAAATCCAAGTCCATTCACGAAGTTCCTCATTTTTTCATTTATGTAGATGACGCCACCAGCAGACTACACGCGGAGGAGGCGCTTTTTCCGCCGCTACGAGCAATACGTGGGGGCGCGCTCGCGCATTCTACGCCTAATCCGTTCCATTGATTTAGATGTTCCCCACTTATTCAATCTAACTCACCAAGCCGCTCAAATTCAAATAGCGTTAAACTCAAGTACGAGAGCCTGCTTCGGGTTAACCCCCGTGGAGGTGAATGAGCACCAGGCCACCAACCCCCAGCCCACCCCCCAAACCTCAGACGCCAGCACCTTAACAGACGACCTTCCCCTCATCGATTACTCCCCCCTTGAAGCCCTTTCACCCCTAACGCCAAATGACTTCGACGACCTAATAGGCTCCCTTGTAAACCCCGACCCTATCACGGAATAGCATCGCACATGTACCCCTACCCCCCCCCCGCTTTTCTTCATTCCCCTTTTATTATAACTTGTTCCCCCTTTGGTAGTAAACAATAAAGAAAGTAGCAGTATAAAACAAGAGTAATTGCCATAAAAGTCATTCTATTCGCCTACGCACTAGTCCTCCTATACCGATCCTAGCTCTCGACATCCCGAGGTATTGCCGGCCCAGCAGGTAGCCTCAAAAGCATAGAGAGCGCCACTATTTTCAGCGACTTAGGTACGCCGGAAGTAGGAAGGTCCGTCCTCCGGGACGTGACACACGACTACCCGGCAACGAACGAAACGACCGTCGCTCACCGGAAAGGGATAGCGACGACGACGACGACGACTGCGTCGTTTGGCCGCAACACCGAGCACCAATCTCGGCAACGGAACCGATGAATCTGTCCCTAACGGGTCGTGCCTCGGAAAAGTGGCACGAATACATAATCGGTTCCATAGACGACAGACCGTTGTGGATGGTCTTCCAAATGGACGAGGACAGCGACTTTTGGGAGGAGCACTCGTCGGTCGACGCCACCGTCAACGAGCGATTTCGCGCGATTGCCTCCGCGTTCGCCATGTTAGTGATTTCACGAGCGGCGTCAAAGCTGGACCCGTATACCGAGACAGCCATGACGGGACTAAAATATCTCATGTACGACGTACAGCGTACGTACAGTATAATGCAGAATGACTTTGCTACCTTCGGTAGCCTTTTCTCGGAACAGCTGAGATCCGTCGATCTGAGGCGGCATTGCGGCATCAGAGTCGCTTATTTTTACTCTTGCGTGCACGGTATGCGGTTGACGAAGGAAACGGCTTTAGAGTTTATAAACTCGACGATCGACCTGAACCACAAGCACGTTGAGATAGTTCAGATACATCGTGCCGACAACTTAACATGCGAGGACGAATCCAACAACGCCTTGTTGTTAAAGTTGGACGGCTCGGGCGACGACTTACTAACGTCATTCTTTCGCGATTCCATTGTTCTTGGCGACAAACTGAAGCAATATCGTACAGGTTTCTGCAGTAATTACGGGTACATGACGTACCTCGCGTCCCCAACCATCGGTAACAACATCGTGACCCACGTGCAGGTTTATAACTCCGCTGCAAAAATGGCACGACCACTCGAATCAGGATTCCTGCCAGCATTTGTAATATGCCGAGGCTACGCGGACGGCGATAAAAGCTTACGCCGTTTAGGTCCGCAAACAATGCAATACGTGCGAGACACGTTGCAGTACGGTGCGCATTACGTCAAACGCAATCACACCATGCGCATCGAGGAAGTACTGACGTTCGACGCGCTCCGCCTACGTAACGCGGGTATCAGCGTAACGGAGAGCATGCGAATCCATCGTGTCTTTGACAATCGGGTCGCATGCATCACGACCAACGGACCTAATGAAACGGCGTATAATTTACCGAATGCAGAATTGGCAGACGCACGTCAGCAATAATATACAAGGCGATATGGACTATTTGAGAAAATTGCTGACGGACAGAAAACTGTTGGACGCCATGGCTTGGGTGTCGCCACTCGTAGTCACGCAAGCGATACGCGCGGAATTCCGCACGATGTATTTCCTTCACGGAAATAGCGTACGGTACAACTTCGCCGTGAAACAGCACATATTCCTTAACAATTCGAAAATGGCTTCCGTCGATTCGGTAACGGGCCTCGTACGATTGAGACCGTTAATGGACCCAAAGGACAGGTTTCTACACCCGATTTACACAGATAAGCTACAGTCGCTCGAGTTGTGTGCTCTCAAACACTGCTGGTACGCGGTTAATATTATACAACCGTTTCGTAGGGACGAGGAGCAAGCTCGCGCAAACTGCAACAGAGAACCATTGAGGTTCCTCGTCACGCTACATGCCACGTGGGCATACGGAAAAACGGCGTCGTTGGACATCGACGCTGCCGCACCGCGACGCGCGGAACGGGTCACGTTGGCCAACCGACATCTGGCACAAGCGACTTATTTATACTTTGAGAATGCTTTTACGTTTGATACTTTCTTCCAACGATTCAAAAAGTTATCGCCTCTCAAACAAAATAACGTGCTTATCTCGAACCGCACGATAAACGTCGACGACTTGTGCCGTGAGATGTTCATAGAACCAATTAGCGCCTTCGCTAAAATTGCAGGCATGTGCATCCACGTGCACGACGGCGCAAATTTCATTGATGAATTGTATGCGTTCGTAGACACGCACGTACAAATTTATCCAATCAATATTCTACATCGTACAAAGAGACGTGAATGGGTCATCGTCGCAAAAGATAACCCCATATTCACCGTCACGACGATGCGAAAGGAATTAAACGTTTTGAGACAAAGAAAACGGGCAAAGAAAGTTGGTCACTCCCCGTCGTTACCGGTACCTAAGAACCGCCGACAATCATCCCGTCATAACCAAAACGATAATGAGAATAGGGAATTATCACCAACGCAATCGTCGCGAAGATCGCGATCGCTCGTCCCGCCGACACCACCGCCGCCGTCGTCGTCGTCGTCTTCGTCATCGTGGTCGTCGCCCGCGGCGTCTCCAGTACGCAATACATACGCGACCGTCGAGACTTTGTTACACCAGCGCGCACCGTCGCCATCCCAAGTTTATTTCTCGAGAACGGAATACACACCGATCACACTGTTAAAGGAAAAACGTCGACGACAAGGACAACCTATAAAACGACGACATAGAGATCCAGCGCCGAGGCAAGGTCCACAAGCGAAAACATCTTCGCCAACGGCAACAGTAACCGCCGCCGCCGCCGCCGCCGCCGCCGCCGCCGCCGCCGCCACCGCCGCCACCGCCACCGCTGCTGATTCCACTCTGCGTCCCGATGGTCGACGACCTCGAGGACGACCAACGAAATGGCGCAGAGGTTCAACGCCGAGACAAAGTCCAGAAACAATAACGATAACGGAAACACCTTTACCAACAGTAACCACCGTCGCCGCCGCCGCCGCCACCGCTGCTGATTCCACTCTGCGTCCCGATGGTCGACGACCTCGAGGACGACCAACGAAACGGCGCAAAGGTCCAACGCCGAGACAAAGTCCAGAAACAATAACGATAACGGAAACACCTTTACCAACAGTAACCGCCGCCGCTGCTGATTCCACTTTGCCACAAAATGCGAGGAAAAAGACCACACCCACATTTTTGGCAATAAGAACCGTAACAACGAGATCGATAACGAGAGCGACGCGACGTAATACGAACAGGATGCAAAGTTCGACATCATTGACAAACCGTCGCAAGATAAAACCGGTCATCCTGCTACACCGAATCGAAGATACCAATACCTAGTGTTGTATATAACTCATCTTTCCAACCCATTTTTATATCCCTTTTTTTGCAATTATTTTTAAAAAACACCAAAAATACATATACGAATAACATGAAAATATGTATTCCTTTTTATTTTCAACTTTACTTTCAACAAATTATTTTTATAAACACCAAAAATACATATACGAATAACAACATACATGAAAATATGTATACCTTTTTATTTTCAACTTTAATTACTTTCAACTTTTTATTTTTATAAACACCAAAAATACATGTACGAATAATAACATGTATAACAATATGTATACCTTTTAATTTTCAACTTTAATTACTTTCAACTTTTTATTTTCAACAAATTATTTTTAAAAATACCACAAATACATATACAAATAATGTTTTTATTTTCAACTTCGATTACTTTTAACTTTCAATTACTTTTTAAAACATATATATATATATGTAACCGTGAATTTTTAATTATGCTGTGCTACGAATAGCCGCGGGTAATTCAGGGTTCGGGCGGCGGGCTGGTTGAATGAATAACGGAGGCAAGCGGTATATATTTATAACTATGATTTATTCTAATATATGCCTATTTAATATATACAGATTCCCTACTCTAATATGTGCAACTTACAACTAAGATCTCGCTATGCGAGAAGCGGGCGATTTGTTATGGCGACGTGTGTCGCGGAGCGCATGTGCGCGTTGAGTATTCGGCGCCGGATTGGCTGCGGCGGGCGTACGGCCCGTGTATCGGTCGGTGCGTCGATCGGCGGTAGCGGCCGGTCTTACAGACTACTGTGACGTCGTCTTAAAAAATTCTTTTTTTTATTTCTCCCTTTTCTTTAAAAACTCAGCTATGTTCCTCTGTTTCAGGACTAAAGGAGTCAGATTCTCACAAGGACGTCACTTCTCCCCTATATAAACTATTTTACTAACAGAACTAACCTTTCTTATAAGTAACGCACGTTAATGTCTTCTATCTAAAAGAACAAACCTAAGAAATACGATCAAACTCGGATGACCACGTTCAGAAGGCCAAAATAATAAATCCCTAGATACTATAATTTTAAACCTAATTCAAACTATTAAATATTATTGGATCTCGCTCTTATAATAACATAAGGAGGGACTTCTCCATCAAAGAGAATCCATTGGAACTTACTATTTCGGAACTATACAGATTCTCACTAGAACCACTCCCTTGATGACTCATCCTAAACCTCCCGACAAACGACTATTCCTCCTTCTCCATTACCTTTCCAAATCCTTATGATCCAATAATAAATCTGCAATCTAAGACGATATCCCAATATAACGAAAAGTATAATAGTTATACTTTCGACATATCGAGACCAAGCACTCATAGCAATCTTGAACGACTTTGAAATACGCCAAAGTCATTATAAAATGACCTGAAAATATACAAAGTTGCTAGCACGCTGAGGGTCTGTTGTAAGGAACTGCATACGTCGTTATGTAGATATTATACGACCTCGAACTTAAAAATATGAAATCAGAAGCTCAAAAATCCTTCTGGGAAGAAAGCGCTCAGAAGAGTAGATTGCAGCCCAAACTCAAGACCGTAATATCTCGAAATTCTCGAGGCAATACATTCTCCAATCATACCATACCCTACCCCTGACAGTACCCCCACCAATTCCTATTCCTTAAAACGTCTCATTAACGAGGACAACAAATTGCAAATACAAATTTATAAATTATAGATGTCATTGTAATTTTGTTACGAACATTGATTATTATATTAGCATAATTATCAACATGATTCTGATAATGAATAAGCCTAATGAAATATAAAAGGTCATCCCAGATTAATCCATGGTTATTAACATACTATTATTAATTACACAAAAAGGAATATTGTCCTCGGAAAGACTCTTGAAATAAGAATATTCAAAAATTAAAGATCATAACTCTTATAATAAAATTACTAAAATTATATTTCGAGACTATTGCAATAACAAAACTATAATCATCCGCAGAATTCAAGATTTCCAAGGAAATTAAGCATCATTGCATGTGCAAATAATAATATAATTATAAGAATTGATCTACATTCACCTTTTGTGTACTATCAATAGATAGCACTACTAATCATTACTAACAAATATTAAATAATACTATTGTTAATCATTATTACAACCTTATATTATCATTCCTATTATCAATACGTTACCGATTTTTATGAACACTATATTACTTATTATATTATCAGTTCTTATATATTGTCAACTTTATATATTACTAATTATTATATGGTGTCGATGATATATTATGTCGTTTTATATTATTCTTATCGACTCGCTTATAATATGCACGCCCAATGTAATACAACTACCAGTAACACGTACTCTAGAGAACTATCTTATAAACTGATATGGAAGGAATGAAACTCCGTCGCGCTCGCACCTGAATGTGTACATATAAATATATGTCTATCGGCATACTGAAAATTAACGAACTATTAAATAAACTATCTGAAAATTTTAATTCCCCAAAAATAATTTATAAACAAATAGGAAGTAGCCAGAAAATTATAACGTAATATCTCGATAAATTAATAACTTTGACTGCAAGTAGAATCGTAGCATTAGAAGCCGATGTTGTGAAGGCCTTGCCGAGAGTCACGTCTCGGGAGATGCGACATATGATATATGCTGGCACACTGACACATATATATATGTATACACATTCCAATCTCCGATCACCTGAAAATTAAATTTAAGGCTTTTGCTTTACGCAAAGGAATATTGTTCTATAATTAAGAAAACATTTACATATTTTGTTTAATAACTTCCTTCAAACAAGAATATATATATATTTTTTTTCTTTTTTTTTCTTTTTTTCTACTCCTTTTATTTGTAATAATTTAACATATATTTGGACAAACATTAGAAATTTTGGCTTTATAAAACCAAATATATTATTTCAGAATTATTATAAAACCTTGTTGGGGAGAAACTGACCCCAGATAATAAGCAAACCAGATATCAGGTGAAGTAAATATTCTTGTTTGAAATATCTCTATCATCTCGAGTAGATTAAGAATATGTAAGCGCAAAGCTTGTAGTAAGATTTAGAATTGCGGATAAACAAATAATGGTCACCAATATAAACACTGAATATTTACGACGACAAATTAAACTAATCGACAAACAATAATTTAAAATCAATTTTGTAAACAGGTTAATCAATCGACCACTGCACATATTCGCTCATGCTCTAATACGATCGATCGTTTTGTTTCACTTTATTGCTATTCTTATTTTATCCTTAGCGATAACTAGTAAACAATAATAATTATTTTAAAATTCTTAAATAATTCTATGCCATTGCGCCACTCCACCGATAACTATGATTCACTCAAGAAAACGGAATAATCAAAATTGATTAACTCGATTGATTAACTTGCGGCCTACACCGTGAGTAGCGTATCTACCACATGTATGTTCATTCACACCGATTATCACGCTCACTGATGTATTCTTGCGGCGCGTAAGGCAATAACTCGTGGGGGCTACCCGAGCATCTTGGGCGCCAATTGTTAACCGAATTGGAACCACCCTTATACAAAATCCAAAATGTAATTCAAATAAAATATATAACCGAAAATTAATCGATAGTTTAATAACTAAATTTAATTATAAATTTAGATTATGAATCCCTAAAATTAAGATTTTTACCGTTTAAATTACACCATGTAAATTTTCGATCGACTTAGATCGCGAATCCTGTTGGATCACCATCAGGGACAACCTATTTTTACATCATGCGACGAGGTCAGTTGTCACGTACACTTCAAAGAAAAGCCGCATTATGCATCCGATTAGCTAAGATAGCCATGGAGGGGCAAGGGAGGCTCGATCTATGTGTATCTAAGGGTATATAATGTTGCGCCTTGCGGTACAACAAAATATTTTTGCCGTACCTTGCGGTGCGACAAAAGATTTTTTGGGATTCGTTGTCGCCCAAGGAGTTAGAACTCGCGGAAAGAGGCGGTTTTGTAGGCAGGGTCCTCAAATCACTCACTCACTGATTTTAATTTAAACTGATATAAGATTTATTTCTGTGTTGTACACTGGTTGCGGTCGGCGAAGGTGCCGCGTCGTGTTACAATAGATTAGATACGACGCGTGACTCGGAGCTACCGCGTCGTCTCGTTGCTCGCTTGCTAGCGGCTAAGTCCCGAACTCTTAATGCACTTGTACGGGCCGTACGTATCGGCTTGATTTCTGATTACTGATCCCGCTGGCCGCTGTTCGGCAGCGGCTTAAATAGTGTCGCGGATTTAATTATTAGTGGGGGCATCGGGCCCTCCGTATGACCATATATGGTCATTCCCGCGCGCATCCGGCGCGCGGGAAATATTTGCGAGTTTAGCAACAATTGCCAAAATGCAGGTATGCATTTCCGGTGGCATGATTGTTGCTAAGCTGGCTTCGCTACTTCGTTAAGGTGGCTGGTGCGTTGCCCAGTGCGATGACCGGCCGGCAGCGCACGAGGCATGTGTCACCTGACACCTTATGATAGCGAGCCTTTCTCGGCGAGCTATCTTATTATTTTAATATTTTATTTCCTTTATTTTATAATATGTATTTATTGGTTGTGAGTGTTTCGCTCACAACATCCCTCCCCCGTAAAAAAAACAAAAACGGAGGTACGAAGTTTTTGTATATTTAATTAAAAACGCGTGCTACTGCTACGCTTTAAAATAGATCTGGGAATTGTATATTCCGAATCTATGTCTAGTGTGACTCGCTTCTCATGGCTGTTTCTCTTTTTCTTTTTTATTACAATAACAGTTATTATTATTGCTAGTATTATTACAATCACTGTTCCGCTAGTAGCCGTTGGATAGATAAAATGTGGTGATTGAAAAATTGTATTTTGTTGTTCGTTCAATCTTTTGTCCATTTCTATAATTTGTTTGTTTAAGTCCTCTAACTTTGAGGAATGTAGGACAATGTTTTGTAATTCTATCGGTTTCACTGCATTTATGCTTAGCTTTGCTTCGTTCTTTAGTATAGAAATATTGTATTGTGGTAAAAATGTTTCTATTTCTGTACTGTGTGATAACTTAGGAGACTTTATTATCGTGTCTTCCGTCATTAATTTGCAGTTGTTCTTCAATATTATTTTACCCGTTTTTTCAATCACTTCCTTTATCTGTCCGTGGTCTTTACAATAAAATGTTACAGTTTGTTTTTCCTGTACGGAATATAGCCATGAGTGCGAGTCGCCTAAGGCTATCCAAAAACTATGGTTAGACGCTATGTTTATAATGTTACAATTTTCGTGATATTTATCGGTTTCTAAAAACGTTTTGACTTCACACACGGAGTGTGGATTAATCCTGTTCGCAGGATAATTTCGCTCGCATAGGTAATCTTTATTTATCTTCATACAATTTTGTAAATCGTTGCGCGGTAAGGTTATATACGTGTGCTGATCCCCGTCTATCGCTATGGTCGGATACCTGATGTCTATTTTTATTTATTTATTATTATTTCTACTTCCTGCGTTAGCATGTGTGCATGAATGTGTGTATATATTATTTTATACTCTCTCTCTCTTTTGTTTTTATTTTCGCATTATCCCTCAATAAACGGTTTAATGCGATTTACGTGTACGCGAACTGTCCGTCTTCCCCTTTTTACCGTATAATTAACATGCGAATGTCTTTCGGTAACTGTATAGGGTCCGGTCCATTGCGCGTCTAATTTTTTAGAACGTCCTCGGCGAAGCGTTTCGTCGAAGAGTAGAATTTTATCGCCAATTTTATAATTAGTTTCCTTCACGGATCGATCGTAATAATCTTTCGATTTTTGCTTTTCATCTCTTATATTATCTTTGGCGATACTATTAGTGGCACGTAGTCTCTCCCGTAACTCGAGCGCATAGTCATCGTAGCTGTACGTCCTTTTAGGCGGCTTGGCTAGCGCTGTAGGTAATTCGGGGGGATGCCCGTAAATTAATTCGAAGGGAGTATACCCTGTTGCGGTGTGGGGGGTGGTATTATAGGTGTAGTTAGCATACGGAATCCACTCGTCCCAGTCCGTCTGATCTTTATTAATGAAATGCCTTAGATACTCGGCTAAGGTTCGATGCGATCGCTCTAATACGCCGTTGCTTTCAGGGTGATAAGCAGTCGTCTGTATCTTCTTAATTTTAAGCAGCTTGCAAGTATTCTTAAATACTTCGCTCATAAAATTAGTTCCCTGATCCGTTAAAATGCATTCTGGAATTCCATATTCTAAAACGATTTTCGTCACGAATGCCTTACTTACGGTATTCGCTTCTTGGTTAGGAAGGGGCATAGCCTTACTAAATTTTGTTAGGTGGTCCTGAAATGTCAGCAGGTACCGATTTTCGTTATTTGTTATGGTTAACGGTCCGACGATATCCAGCGCGCACTTTTCAAAGGGTCTGCTTGGTGTATCGGTGATAACTAGCGGTGCTTTAATTCTGCGAGAGAGTTTGTTCTTCTGGCAGAGTTCGCATTTCTTTATGTATCTCTCTACGTCGGCTGTTAATCCATGCCAGTTGTGTTTCAGGCGTATTCGTCTTATCGTTCGCTCAATTCCCTGATGTCCTCCTGTCGGGGCATCGTGGTATTCATATAGAATCTGTTTCTTTTCTTCCTCAGTATACTCCTGTATACTTTCATTATTTTTTATCGGCGTGTTTACTTGTGTGTGTACAGTGTCTTCTTCGAGCGCGAGGATCTTATCCGAGTCTTCCGTAACGCGAGCCTCCCGCTTCACGTTTCGACTCAGCGCGTCGGCGTTCGCGTTCGCTCGACCGGCCTTGTGTATGATCTCATAGTCATACTCTTCTAATTTTAATCGCCATCGAATTAGTCGCGATCCGGGGTCATTTACGCTAAATAACCATGTAAGTGGCTTATGATCTGTCACTATTTTAAATTTTACGCCGTACACATATGGGCGGAAATGCTTAACAGCCCATACGATTGCTAGCAGCTCCTTTTCGGTAGTGCTATAATTTTGCTCCGCGCGATTTAACACTCGGCTTGCGTAAGCAATAGGACGGTCGCTACCTACCGGTCCCTGTGACAGGACTGCTCCGATTGCATAGTCGGAAGCATCCGTGGTCACGTTGAATTCCTGGGTGAAATCCGGATATTGTAGCACAGGTGCCGTCATCAATTTTTCTTTCAATGTATCGAACGCTATCTGCTGTTCGGTAGTCCAGACGAACTTTTCAGTTTTCTTTGTTAGCTTCGTCATTGGCTTAGCAATTTTAGAAAAGTCGCTGATGAATTTCCGATAATAACCTGCAAGTCCGATAAAGGATTGAATATCCTTGACTTTGCGTGGTTCTGGAAAATCTTTGATTGCCTGTAATTTTCCGGGATCGGGTGCTATCCCGTCCTCTGAAATAATATGGCCGAGGTAATTCACCTCTTTTCGAAGGAACTCGCACTTGTCGGGTTGTAGCTTCAGATTAGCTTCCCGTAGGCGTAATAGCACTTCTTCTAAGCGCTTGTTATGTTCCTTTAGACTTGATCCGTATATGACAATGTCGTCTAAATACACGAGGCATCTAAGTCCTTGCATTCCAGTAAGCACAGAATTCATTAGCCTCTGGAATGTGGCTGGCGCATTTTTAAGTCCGAACGGCATCCGGTTGTACTCGTAGTGTCCATACGGTGTCGAGAATGCGGTTTTCGGCTTATCATGCTCAGCCATGGGTATCTGGTGGTACCCCGACGCTAGATCTAGCGTCGTGAAATATTTGGCATTTCCTAACTGGTCTAATATTTCATCAATATTCGGCAGTGGAAATGAGTCGCCAATAGTTAAGTCATTCAACTTTCGAAAGTCAATCACTATTCGAAGTCGTGATTTTCCAGTCGAGTCAGCTTTCTTCGGCACAACTAACAAAGGTGCGTTCCACTGGCTCGTACTAGAGCGGATAATGCTATTTTTCAGCATTTCCTTTATTTGTGTACTCACTTCCTCCTTATGTTTGGCGGGGAGGCGATACGGTCGCACGTTCACAGGCGCGGCGTCGGCTCGCGTGCTGATCTCGTGTTTCACCGTCGAGGTACACGTCAGAGGTTCTCCGTTTAAATGAAATATATCCTGATATTCATTGCATATCCGATTGAGTGCCTTTCGTTCCTCTGGATTGAGATGCTGCGTGCGTAATAGTTGTCATATGCGTTCTCCGCGGGGAAGCTTTGTCTCGCATTCCGTTTCGGAGGTCACGACATAGACTTGTTGCATGACATCTTCTTCGATATCTTCCACGGTAACGATCGGTGTGGTGATTTCCACTGGTCTATCCGTGGTGTTAATTATGCTTATAGGGCACATAAAATTTTTCGGCTCTACCATGCATCTGCCAATGTAGATGCCGGGCGAAGTTTCTTTGGCTCGGATTACCCCGGTTTTATTTCGGTTCGTTACTGCACGAACGATGGTTTCGCTGCGCGGTTTTAAAATAATCTTATTATATGGTTTAAGTCGCAGGGTGACGTCTTCTATGGTCACTGTCTTATTTTTGTAGTCGCATGATACATGCTGTTTGCGCAGGAAATCGAGGCCGATTATCCCTTCGTATTCCATAGGGAAATCGTCTCTCACCACGTATATGGCGTGTTTAATTTCTCGCTCGCCTATCGTGATAGTGGCTTGCATCTTTCCTATAGTATGCACTCGGTGGCCAGTTATTCCTACCAGTGATACTTCTTCGGGATAAATTCGTGTTTTTCCCTTTAGGTTTTTTACCTTTATTAATGATATCGTCGCGCCTGAATCGAACAACATGTCGATTTTACCAGCGCGTGTTTCTTTGATTGGGAGCGTAATTAGGTCAAGACCGTCGCATCGTGTGCCGTCTCGTCTTACGTGCGTCACTTGATACGCTCGAGCGCGCGTACTCTGTGTGCGGCTCGTCGCTCCTTCTTCCTCGCTACTGTGCTCGGAGTCAGAGTTTCTTTTTTGCGTTATCGCTTTCTTTCTCGCTCCCGTTATCTCGGTGCTTTGCATTTTTCCTTGCGCGTTCGGTACCTTTGCTTTAGGCCGTCCGTGTAGATTCCAACACTCGTTGCGAGTGTGTCCGCGTTTTTTGCAATAGTTGCAAAGCTTGTCGATTGCATTTATACGTTTGTCTGGTTGCGGCAGGGCGTATCTATTACTGCTCCTGTTATTCCGGCAATCCTTACTGTAATGGCCATACTTGCCGCAATTTCGGCAACGGGCATCGGACTTGTCGTAATGCCTCGGCGAGTCGGGTGTCCGTCTCGTGTTACTCACGGCGGGACCCTTGATTCTTTCCTCTGCGCTTGCGGCTGCTATCGCGTCCTGTAGCGTAACGTATCCGCGCGATCGGACTACTGCCTTTGTATCTTCGCGTAGCCCTATTTGATAGTTTTCCAATGCTTGCTGCTGCAGCATTTCTAAAATGATGCGCTTATGTTCGGCCGTGTATTGGTGTCGGCCTTCGATCATCGACTCGTACAGGTCTATCGTGAGCTTATCTGTACGCAGTCCGTAGGCTCGAGCGCTTTCTCCTGGCTTTTGCTTCAGGGTATTGAAGTCGAGCTGTAAATGTGTTGTGCTTCGTTTACTCGCATAGCACGATTCTAATTCCGTTCTTAATTGCACGAAATCGCTTATCCGTCGTGTCTGAAAATCTAACATAGCGCGTCCCTTCAGTTTGGTACACAATATCGCGCCTAGTAAGGACACTTCATCCGACGGATCTATGTTCTCGATCGCGTAAGTCATGGCGCTCAAAAACTCCTGTAATTTACTCGCGTTGCCGTCGAACTCGGGTATCATTCCGCGAGCTTCTTTTAATGATAATATTCCGCGACCTCTCTGTCGGCGCACGTCGTCGTCCGGGTACTCGAACGCGGTTTCTCGCCGGCTATATCGCGTTTGTCGAGGCGCGTGCGGACGTAGTGTTCGCGAATTTGTTTCTCGCACCTCGTTGACTTCGTTGGTCAGTCTCCGGACCTCGTGCATCATTGCACGTAAGGCTTCTCGTATTTCCTGCACATCGTCTCTTTGCGTGGCAGTGCGGGCAAGTCGTGATGCATTAGCACTTAGTTCGTGGTGCAGATTCTGTAATTCCTGTTCTGCACCGGCGATGAATTGTTGGGTCTCTGCTTGATCGTCGTTAGGCATCGCGTCCGTTTGAAAAAAGTCAGCTGGGTCGAAAATGTCGGACTCGTATGACGTAAGTGAGAACTCGCCTCGTGACGAAACGCGACTAGGGGTGCGACTCTCGTACGGTCGTGTTCGTCGTTCTACACGGTGTTGCCGTGTCGCGTTGAATTCGCCTTGAAACAAACTCGCGTCGAGGTTCGCGAATGGGAATTCTCGTTCGCGGATGACGTTTTCCGGTAACTCGCTATCTAGTTCTCTACGGACTCTATCGCGTGCTTCTATGACGGCTTGTTCGCAGTATTCGATAGCTCGAGTGGCTTGCTCGCTATGCAACCACGAGTCGTTTGCTATAGCAGCGTCGTTGTCTTTCGACATTCACGCCTATTCTACGCTTACGATAATCGTTATGTGATTACCGGGGGATCAACACGTTTTTACTATTAATAGGGCTTATCGCTTTGCCCTTCGTATTTCGCTTTATACAATATTATTTCGACTTACAGTAACGCTGCGCTTCGCTTCATGTTGTCAGCTGTGTATTGCGGTAGGTCGGTACTCCGGTGTCGCTGATTACGCTGCGTTGAGTGTTGAGCCGTGGCTGAGTTCTGCTCGGCGGGCTCGTCCAGTCAGCTGGTCCTCGAGGTCGTTCAGCTGCTCTCGGCTCGTGACGTCGGTCCCTTGGCCTTGTAGGTAGTTCCTCGTTGGAGTTGTTTGCCTTCCTTCCTGGCAGTTAATCGATCCCACCGCTGCCACCAATTTTGTTGCGCCTTGCGGTACAACAAAATATTTTTGCCGTACCTTGCGGTGCGACAAAAGATTTTTTGGGATTCGTTGTCGCCCAAGGAGTTAGAACTCGCGGAAAGAGGCGGTTTTGTAGGCAGGGTCCTCAAATCACTCACTCACTGATTTTAATTTAAACTGATATAAGATTTATTTCTGTGTTGTACACTGGTTGCGGTCGGCGAAGGTGCCGCGTCGTGTTACAATAGATTAGATACGACGCGTGACTCGGAGCTACCGCGTCGTCTCGTTGCTCGCTTGCTAGCGGCTAAGTCCCGAACTCTTAATGCACTTGTACGGGCCGTACGTATCGGCTTGATTTCTGATTACTGATCCCGCTGGCCGCTGTTCGGCAGCGGCTTAAATAGTGTCGCGGATTTAATTATTAGTGGGGGCATCGGGCCCTCCGTATGACCATATATGGTCATTCCCGCGCGCATCCGGCGCGCGGGAAATATTTGCGAGTTTAGCAACAATTGCCAAAATGCAGGTATGCATTTCCGGTGGCATGATTGTTGCTAAGCTGGCTTCGCTACTTCGTTAAGGTGGCTGGTGCGTTGCCCAGTGCGATGACCGGCCGGCAGCGCACGAGGCATGTGTCACCTGACACCTTATGATAGCGAGCCTTTCTCGGCGAGCTATCTTATTATTTTAATATTTTATTTCCTTTATTTTATAATATGTATTTATTGGTTGTGAGTGTTTCGCTCACAACAATAAATCCTGCAATTAAGACCGACACGCTTTTATGCCGTTTTGATTCGTGCGTGTACTTCGTGTGCATAGTCGTGTCTTGCAGAACAAAGTCTTAGAGCGAACCTGAAAGAGCAACTTCGATTTTGAAGTCTTGAACCACCCCTGTTCTTCACTGCTATCTTGGTAAGTCCGTTAACACGAATTATTGTACTACACTTCTCTTCTGCTATTGTTCAAGTAGCCTTATTATAATACCCTGTAACCCTATTTTATACATATAAAAGTATAATTATTAATACAATAAATAAATCTTGAAACTATAATCAATGATAATTATTTATCGTTCTGAGAAGCCTATACAGTGTCCTTAAACCGTATACTAAGCGACGCGCAGAGTCAAACTATAAAGTAGTCCTTTTAAGTTACCATCATAATTCCGCGTGTTTGCAACTCAGCCAGGTTTTTCCATCGAACCCTCTTTCACTAGGCCAATAGATCTCTCCTTTCCTCTGTCTCTCTTTCCCTCTCCCTTTCCTAAAGCTCACTATCGACATTTTTGCTTTTAAATCCTTAATTTTAAGAATTATTTTTAAGATTTCATACTCTATTTCTGGTGCGATAGTGGGTGAACAAGCGCTCATCTGCCGACGGCGAGGCTCCGCCACGCCCGAATATCGCCGCTTCCTTTTTAAATTTTAAGAATTATTTTAAGGTTTCATATTCTCTTTCTGGTGCAATAGTGCAAATGAACAAGTGTTCATCTGCCAATTGCGAGGCTCTGCCACGCATGTATATCGCCGCTTCCTTTTTAATTTTAAGAATTATTTTAAGGTTTCATATTCTCTTTCTGATGCGATAGTGTAGGTGAACAAGCGTTCATCTGCCAATTGCGAGGCTCTGCCACGCATGTATATCGCCGCTTCCTTTTTAATTTTAAGAATTATTTTAAGTTTTCATATTCTATCTCTGGTGCGATAGTGGGTGAGCAAGCGCTCATCTGCCGACGGCAAGGCTCAGCCGCGCCCGAATATCGCCGCTTCCTTTCTCGTTTTAAGAATTATTTTAAGGTTTCATATTCTCTTTCTGGTGCGATAGTGTAGGTGAGCAAGCGTTCATCTGCCAATTGCGAGGCTCTGCCACGCATGTATATCGCCGCTTTCTTTTTAATTTTAAGAATTATTTTAAGTTTTCTTATTCTATCTCTGGTGCGATAGTAAATGAACAAGCGTTCGTTTACCAACTGCGAGGTTCTACCAAGCACGAATGTCGTTGTTCCTCATTAACTTTAAGAAATTACTAGTCAAGCCGCTCAATATTGATCTTAAGGCCACAACTTTCCTTCTCCCGCTTCCCTCTGTCTTTATCTCCTCTTTACCCAAATAAATAAAAATGAAATAAAACAAGATAGTTGCAAACACCATTCCCCCAGATTTAATTTTCGAGCCGATACTCATAATTGTTTCCCTCTTTTCCTTATCAATGTAGATCGAATGGCTACAACATCCTTTAATTCGTCCGGGCCATTGACGCGAAGTGTCGCCAAGTAAAGACTTAATTAATTAAGTTCCGAGAACATCAAAATATTTTCTTTCCTCCTTCAACAAAAAGGGTTGATGAAATTCATTCCCCTCAGTAGGCGCGCAGCAAACCGCGTATCGTCAAGGTCCTTAACAAAGGAGGAGCTTAAAGATTTCGACCGCGAAATCCAAGAGTTCCTCAATTTGGAATTGCCTCCTCCGCCAAACGAAGAGGTGGAAGAATCCCACACCCCGCCTCCTCCTACTAAACGATTGAAACTTGATAACACGCCCGAATTCATACCCACGGACATTTACAGTTTTGAAGACAGTTTTTTCCCAAATTTAGATGAGATCCCTGATATTGAAGATCCGACCGTCCCTATAAATTTTTTGATATCCCCTATAGACAACCATTCCCGACCCTTAGACGATCCACCCCCAGCTGACCCTACCAAACCCCGAACATTAACATACCCCTTCAATCCGCAAATTTTTACTTTGGAGGAAATTGATGAGTACATCGAGGAACAACTGCTCGACGAAGAAGTGGAGAACATCTTGAGGAACGCGCCTCCACCAGGAAAATTTATATTTAGATAATCATTATTCGTCATCTTCGGTTACAACTCCTAGCACCGCCATTATATTAAAACCCATATTATTAATTCGTAATCTGGCTTTATTAGAGTTACCTAATTGTCAATTTCCTGTTATGAACTCTCTTGTCATCATCACTATTTACTATTTCTCTAAATTCTTGCAATTACTAATTTCGTTACTATTATCACTACTGCTGTTCAATTATTATCTTATTATTATTATAGATTTACAATCTTTATTATTATAGACACCAACTTGCTGTTACCATTATTATTATTGTTCAATTATCAGTTATCTTATTACTATATTATTGCTAGTTCTGTCGCAAGTATTATCATTACCATTTAATTGCAATATTATTATTATTATTGATTTACTTTATTATTATTAAATTATTATTATTGAAGTTACCAACTTTCAGTAATTATTACTATTATTGCTATTTGATTACTATTTCATTACCATTGTTGATTTATAATCTTTATTACTATATTATTGCTAGTTCTGTCACAAGTATTATCATTACCATTTAATTGCAATATTATTATTATTGATTTACATTATTATTATTAAATTATTATTATTGAAGTTACCAACTTTCAGTAATTATTACTATTATTGCTGTTTGATCACTATTTCATTACCATTGTTGATTTATAATCTTTATTACTATATTATTGCTAGTTCTGTCACAAGTATTATCATTACCATTTAATTGCAATATTATTATTATTGATTTACATTATTATTATTAAATTATTATTATTGAAGTTACCAACTTTCAGTAATTATCACTATTATTGCTATTTGATTACTATTTCATTACCATTGTTGATTTATAATCTTTATTACTATAGTGTCGACTTTTAGCTACAACTATTATTGTTCGACTACCAACCAGCTATTTTACTGCCACTATTATTTAAGATCCTACGGAACTCTTGTAGTCGCTGATTTTGTCGTAATCATTATTATTATTTAATTATCATATTATTATTGTTGATTTACAATCCTTATTATTTAAGTCATTAACTTTTAGCTATTATTATGATTATTATTCAACTATCAACTAATTATTCAATTGTCATTATTATGTGTGCAATTTTACTAAACTCTTGTAATTGATAATTTTGTTGCGACTATCTTTATTATTATCCAACCACCAATCAATTTATCTCGTCATTACTAGTGTTTGAGACAGAGTCTCGTTGCGCGCAAACTTTAATCCGGCAAGTGCGTAGATATTTATTTGGCGCAAGTGCGCGATCGCGGTGGTTTCTCGCGCTTGTCCCCGTGGCAAGGTTCGCGATAAAGTTCAAGAGAGACTCGTAACGGAAGGCGATCGTCAGTGAGAGACGGACGTGAGTCCACTGTGTGCTCTCCGAGTCGCTCGCGCCTCTCGGAAACCCGAAAACGACGGGCTCGAACGAATCCGCGGAGGATCATTCGACCGACAAACGTCCTATTGGCATGCAATCGATCGCTGCTTTTGGTCGTGGACGCCTGTCGTACGCATGATCCCCGCGTGCTCGAGCATCGACACATTGGTGTCTATTGTTTCGTGGTGCAAACACACGAAAGTTCAACGTTGGCGGAACTCTCGCACGATTTTGAACAAGTAGTTACAATTTTATTGAGCTCTCACAATTGCCAACTTCGCTATTATTATTATTATTATCGCTATTCAACTGTTATCTTATTACCATTACGGCCTTATAATCTTTACCGTTAAAGTTACCAATTTTCAATTATCATTATTATTATTCAACTATTAAACAGTTATCCTATAGATATTATCATTTATAATTTCACTAAGATCTTGTAATTGCTAATTATTATTATTATTATTATTATTATTATTATTATTATTATTATTATTATTATTCAGTTATCATCTTATTGTCATGACTATTTTATAATCTTTATTAAAAGGTTATCATATTGTTGCCAGAATTATCCATAGTTGCTACTACCTTACTACTATTCTGATTTTATCGCCCTTATTACCACTCTTGTTACTCGTAAGTCATTGTCACTCTTGCTTCTATAGAGTAAGCTTACCCAAGACCATTGAGTAAGAACTCCGCATAGAGGAGTAAACCCAGTTATTTTGTCCAAATGTCTTACAACAGCTAATAATTGAATCAACCCTAGCTCTCATATCCCAGGGTATTGCCGGCCCAGCAGGTAGCCCAAAAAGAGAGAGAGCGCCCCTTTATCTACTGCCGAGGTAAGTGGAATAAAGGAAGGTCCGTCGTCCAGGACGTTACACTACAATGCTCGTGGCGGTATAATGTGTGGCGGCGTTCGTGTCGGTCGCGGCGGTAGCCGGATTGGCTGCGGCGTACGGTCGCGGCTGCGCGGTACGGTGCGGCGTTCGCATTCGCCGAGTCGGTCGGTGGGGCGTTATGACTGGTCGCGGCGGTGCGCGACTGCGCGGTGCGGCGCGGAGCTCGGCTCGACAGCCACGGTGATCAGCTGTTCGACGATCAGCTGTTGTTATCGTCGAGGATCATTCCGCGTGGATAATCATCCGCGTCGGCGGTTTCCCCTCAGTGCGGGGTCCCCGTGTGCGGTCGGGATCGGTAGCTCAATACGCGTACCGGGATCCGGGTGACGAGCGGCGCGGTGTTCTGCCACTCACTGCGTGGCGCGAGGAAGCGCTCAGTGCGCGCTAGTAAGGAAGCCGGTTTGAGGTTAAGTTTGGCACTCAGTGCGTGCTCTGGATACTCAGCTCAGTTCGCTGAGAGGATCGGCTCACTTCGCTAGACCGGGGAGATCTGATTTCTTATCACCAGCGGAGGGCTTTTATAGCCCCCGTTTGGTGACAAGAGGAGCGGAGATGTGCGGGGAGACCGAGATAAGCGGAGGGGACTACACGAAGTAGGAGGGTAACGGCCTCGTATCTATATGCCTTAACGTGGCGGAGGAACGGCTCGTTACATATATATAATATAAATATACAAAAATATAAAAGAAAATACGAAAACAAAAAAAATAACCAACAAAAACCAAAAAAAATAAAAGAAAACAAGACTTTTCAAAGAGCTCTCGCCTTTGCTTTTTAGCGCAAGCTCACGTGCCCCACCTCCACGCGGTGAGAGTCGGGCAACGTGGAATACGACGACGAAAAGCCTTATTCCACGGCTAACGGGGCTCCGGCTTTATCTTTTCTTGCCACGAAATCAAAAACGTTTTTCAAAAATTCCAGATTGACAATCAGCGTCGAGCGAACACTATTGCTTGTTGATAACTACACTTGACTCTAATTTTTATTTCTCTTTTTTTTTTGTTCTGGGGGGGGCTTCGCCCCCCCGACCCCCCCAGCGGGTGCTTCGCCCCCTGCACTTCCACCCGGGGGCTTCCGCGCCCGGGACCCCTGACCGGGGGCTTTGCCCCCTGGACCCCCTCTTAACCTTCTTGACCGGAACACGCTTGACAACGTTGAGTTTGCCGCGCGCGCTTCGTGAGCGCGTCAAACCACGGTTCGCCTTTCCCGAACGCCTCGGACAGGCTCGCCGGGTACCAGGATTCGAGAGAAGGGGGGAAACCAACTTGCGCACACCGATGTTAAATTAATAGATCTTTATTATAAAGCTTAGCCTATCTTACATGATCCTTAAGCTACCTTATATGCTACTTATCCTATGCGGGTATATACAACTTAACCTAATGTCGTCGGTCGGGCGGGAGCGCGCTAGTGCGCAGCACCTTCAACGCGGTCGCGAAGCGTATTCGCCGGCAAGAACCGGGCGGGCAAGCCGGCCCTGTGAAGGACGCCAGGGATGGCCGAATGCCGGCAAGAACCGGGCAGCGAAACGGCCAGGTGGCCTGCTCCGTCGGCGGATACAAGGAGAGCCGAATGCCGGCAAGAACCGGGCGGCAGAACGGCCTAGTGGCCTGCTCCGTCGGCGGATACAAGGATGGCCAAATGCCGGCGAGAACCAGGCGGCAGAACGGCCAGGTGGCCTGCTCTGTTGGCACGACGAGGATAGCCGAATGCCGGCGAGAACCGGGCAGCGAAACGGCCAGGTGGCCTGCTTCGTCGGCGGATGCAAGGATAGTCGAATGCCGGCGAGAACCGGGCGTCAGAGTGGTCCGGAGACCTACTCAGTCGACAGGACGGGACTGGTGCTCGATCCCGATCGAGCTCGGCTTTTATACCCGTCGGGGCGATCCCCACGCGCTCCCAGCAGCGTGGTGGGATCGGTTCCCGACGGGGGATACTAGACTGTCGGGAGGGGCGTCCGTAGACGCCAAGTCCCGTGGTGGGGCGGATGATCGGCCCGGGACTAGTGACGTATCGTCACATCACCCCCCCTTTTTTAGGGGGGGGAGGGCGCGGGTGGCAACGGCCGGATTGCGCGGGGCTGACCCCGGCGATCGAAACGGATTATCCATCGATCGCCGGTGTCAGTCACCCGATACTTTCGGCGCACCACGGCGGCGTGGAACGGCACCGCCACTACCCTCCCGTTCGGTAAGACCACGCGCACCGGGGGGGTGTACCCCACCGGCGGTGCCGGGCTGGTTCCGTTCGGGAAGGGCGGCGTGGGCCGGACCGTGCGGTAGCCGTGGTGGGCCGGCGCTGGTGGAGGCGTGGTGGGTGGCGTCGGAGGCGACGCGATCGGCGGCGCGGTCGGTAGCGCCGGAGGCGCCGCAATGGGTGGCGCGGTCGGTAGCGCCGGTTTCGGCGCGGGTGCCGGTGGCGCAACCGGCGGCGGTGCGATCGGTGGCGCTGGTGGCGGCGCGGTCGGTCGCGTATGCTGCGGCGCGATGGCTGCGACGGGCCTTGGCGGCGGCGCGCGTAGCGGTGCGGACGGCAATGGGGCGGGGCGCGTGGAAGGGGGCGCGGGGGGAGCCTTGCCGGCGTACCCCTCGGGGGGCCTCCTCCGAGTCCGGCGTCCCCTGGGTGGTGGTGGGGGAAGCTGAGCGAGGAAACCCGCTTTCCTCCGTTGGTCGGCGTCGGACCGCTGGATGGAGGTCCCCCGACGAGGCACCCTCCGCTCCCTAGGTGGTGGTGGTGGCGGTGTGGGCTCCTTCGGCCGCCTCTTCCACGCCGTGCCCTCGTCCCTCTCGTCTTCGCTCGAGCTAGATATCGGGCTTCCGAAGAGCTCTCGTTCGCGCTCCTTTCGGTCTCCCATGCTGGAAAGCGATGCAAATGAGGGCGCGGGCCGCTCTTATATAGTGGTTCGGCATGGGGTGGGAGTGACGCGGCGTGGGGGTAATCGTTAAGGTGAGTTTGCGTGTGTCCCGGGTTCGTTCGGTATTAACCGGGTGGGTTCGTTCGTGTTATGAGTGACACACTCATAACGATAAGGTGTCAGTAACACGATGACGTAAGTCGGTCAGCTGCAGTCAGCATCGAGCGCATCGCGCGAGGTTTCGCGCAATCCGCTCGACAATTAGCGCAATGCTCCTTAGACAGCACTTGCTGTCTAAGCAATAATTTGGAATACTGACCGATTTACGCCCTCACGCAACCCTCCCTTTCTTTCGATCCAACTACCGAATTATCGGATATATAAACCGGCGAAAGAAGGTGAGGATCGGGTCAATCCGAAGTAGACAAACTAAGACTACACACGACACTCTGCTTTGCGGGGTCGTGTATCGCCGAGATAACTTATACTAAATATACCACCACGACACTCTGCCTTGCGGGGTCGTGGACAACAAGTTCATAGACGCGACACTCTGCCTTGCGGGGTCGCGATCTAACTATTGTAACTGAATACAAGAATAAAAGTGTTCAAGACAAATAACGGTGTATGTGACGAAATACCTTCCTCGCGAGATCTCTGGCAGCGATCCCAAAATCGTACTCACAACGAGGGGTACAACAGTGGTGGCAGCGGTGGGATCTGCACTGCCAAAAGGAAGATCCAAGAGGAACCAAGCGTCACCGAGCAATCAGCTGTACAGGCCAGGAAGCCAGCCACGCCGGAGCGTACATAGCGCGTCAGCGATAAGAGTGAAACTCGAGACGACGCCGAGACCTACCGCGACAAGGCTCAGCTGATCGCCGCACCATGCAGCTCATCGTACTTATGTAAGTCCGACAAACATTAAATTGTAACGCGAAACGAGCGTAGGACGACATAAAACTGTAACACAAATAGAGCAAAATATCGGTTGACCCCCGGTAACCGCGATTACCGTAAAAAGACATAGCTAAGATAGCTACTGTACTTCAAAGGCATACGAATGCAAACGCACTAGCGCAACGCGACATACGATACCGCGAAACGCGAACTCAGCACACGCGCTTACACTCGAACGTAAATGTCCGACCAAAACACTGATACAGCGCTTAACGTTGTTCAAGACGCGTTAGAAGAAATATTCGATAACGCGCTTCGACTTTTGAATAGTCGAGCAAATTCGCCAAATATCACGACTGAACGCGCGTTCCCGATACAGGGACCAGACTTTAGTCTAATAAACGACAATATGGACACACGTTCACCAACGCGGACAGACGTAGCGGGACCGTCGACACGCTCCCTACCACATGCGTCGCCTCGCGTAATCCGGGAAGAACCCGAAGAGGAAGCACAAGAGCTCCGTAATAATTTAAGTGAACAAAGCGGAAGTTCACCGACGGCGCCACAAATTCATAGGCGACCGATGCATCCCATGGAGAATATGATGCTCCATGACCTGCTATTCGAAATTCGCGAGCTTCGTTTCCAGCTTGGAAACCGACACGAAGCACAGCCGCCGCCGCGAGAAACGGCTAGAAATACGCGACAACCGACTAACCATGCGTTAGATCTGTCATATGGGCACTCACCCCGAGATGTACGACATCGGCATGGGACCAACACTTACAATTTAAGCTTGAAAGAAGCGCGAAATATGATCCCCGAAATTAATGGAACTTCGAGGGAACGAGTACGAGAATTTTTAAACGCCAGCTCCTATGCGATGAAAAACATACATCCGTCGGACGAATTCATACTCCTCGACGCGATACTATGTACCAAATTCAAGGGCAAGGCGATGATGGATTTCCACACTCGCGATATAGAAAACTACGACCAGTTAAAAAGGGAATTAGAAAATGAATATCTGGGCAAGCGCAGCACCGCCCATTTGCAGCTCGAATTTAACTCCCTGAAACAAAAGTCAAACGAAACCGCTCAGGAATTTGGACGAAGAGTAGACAACTTGGCCATGGAGTTATACGAATCCATGGAGGAAGGAAAAAACCATACAATAGAACAGCAGCGGGCGATACTTGAGAGCATCAAGGAACAAGCCCTTTACAACTACCAGATAGGGCTACACGAAGAAATAAAGCTATTAGTTCGAGCCCAACGGTACAACACGCTTCAAGAAGCAATCGCAGGAGCTAGTGCGGAAGAAAAAGTTAAGGGGGCAAGCACGCGCCTCAACGGCAATAGGCGGGATATGCCAAATGCCCAACGCAACAACCGTGCTCCGACCATCCGTTGCGGAAAGTGCGGAAAAATAGGACACGACGGAAGAGACTGCCGAAGCAGCAGATACGCCAACCGGTTCGAATTACCCCGACCGGAAGGACGGCCACGAGTACATACAGCAGTACAACAATGCAGTTACTGCAAGAAAACGGGCCACAGCCGAAACGACTGCTGGACCCTGCATGGGCGACCTCCACCGAAAGACGAGGATCGCCCGGAAGCAAAGCCAAAAAGGAAAATAGAAAAGGACGCTAAACAGCGTACAAGTAAGGCCGTCAAAATGATAAAACATGCCGATACGGCAAGTAGCGACGAGAGCTCGGACGATGACTCGAGCACGACGGGCACCGCCGCTGCGTATCAAGTTACGCATGTAAAGCGAGACGCACACAAAGATAGCGGACTCGACTTAGTCACACTTTCAATACGAGAGACCAAATCAGGAAAAATCGACATGTTATTCGATTCCGGAGCCACACTCTCGTTAATAAAAGTAAAAAATTTAAAAGGCGAAACCAAAATTCGCCATGAAAGAATAGCCCTCGTTGGAATAACAGGCCACAAGGTCTACACCATAGGAAAAATACAGGCGACAATAGAGCTAGGCAAGCATAAGATAAAGCATCCGATATACGTAGTAAAGGATGATTTTCCGCTAGAATACGATGGCATCCTAGGATTAGATTTCCTACGAAAGCAACAAGTAACGTGCGATTATAACCAGAAAAAGTTAACGATAAGAGACGTTACTCTGAAATTCAAGTCATATCAACAAACCGTGTTAAAACCTCGCAGCGAAACAATTGTAAGGGCCGTGACTAATCGAAACAAAACTGGAGTCGTACGGGCCCAGGAACCAGCTCCAGGGGTTTACATTGGCAGATGCCTTGTAAAACCAAAAAATTTTTCATGTCCGATCAGTGTAATCAATACCACTGATAAGACAATACGGATCAACACACCGGTCGTTACCGTAGAGGATTTAAGCGAGAAAAATCCTCACGAGGTTTACACCGTGGTCGCTGAACCAAAAAACAAATCTCACCTCCCTCGGAAGGAGCGGATTTGACAAATGCTACGAACGCAACACCTCAACTCAGAGGAACGGCAGGCCCTCCTGCGCTTATGCGAAGATTATCAAGACGTCTTCCATCTAAGCGGAGAACCCCTGTCTTGCACGGCCGCCGTGCAACACGAGATCCACACGCGCGCTGACACGGCACCGGTAAACGTACGGCCGTATCGCCTCCCCACCAAGCACAAGGAGGAAGTAAATAATCAAATGAAGCAGATGCTCACAGATGGAATAATCAGAGCAAGTACAAGTCAGTGGAATGCACCCTTATTAGTGGTTCCCAAAAAAGCTGACTCAAGCGGAAAACCGCGACTACGGATAGTCATCGACTTCCGAAAATTAAACGATCTAACGATCGGCGACTCGTTTCCATTGCCCAATATCGAAGAAATTTTGGACCAACTAGGAAACGCCAAGTATTTTACTACGCTAGATTTAGCGTCAGGGTATCACCAAATACCCATGGCAGAACGCGATAGGCAAAAGACAGCGTTCTCCACTCCATATGGACATTACGAATTTAATCGAATGCCATTTGGTTTAAAAAATGCACCTGCAACATTCCAGAGGCTGATGAACTCAGTACTCACGGGAATGCAAGGGCTAAAATGCCTTGTGTACTTAGACGATATAGTTATTTATGGCTCAAGTCTGGAAGACCATAACAAACGTCTAAAGGAAGTACTACAGCGCTTACGAAAAGCCAATTTAAAACTGCAGCCGGACAAATGTGAGTTCCTGCGGAAAGAAGTAAATTACCTGGGACACATAATCTCAGAAGAGGGAATCTCCCCTGATCCCGCCAAATTACAGGCGATAAAAGATTTCCCGGCACCTCAGAAGGTGAAAGACGTGCAATCTTTCATAGGCCTCGCCGGATATTACCGAAAGTTCATCAACGAATTTTCGAGGATAGCTAAGCCGCTAACTAAGCTGACAAAAAAGTCAGAAAAATTTGTATGGTCCACAGAGCAACAGATTGCTTTCGACATACTAAAAGAGAAGCTAATGACCGCACCGGTACTTCAGTATCCGGATTTCTCAAAAGAATTCAACGTAACAACGGATGCCTCCGATTACGCAGTGGGAGCCGTACTATCGCAAGGACCGATAGGCAAAGACCGCCCCATAGCATATGCGAGTCGAGTGCTAAACCGTGCAGAACAAAACTATAGCACAACAGAAAAAGAATTACTGGCTATAGTATGGGCCGTCAAGCATTTCAGACCGTACATATACGGCACCAAGTTTAAAATTATCACTGACCACAAGCCCCTTGTATGGCTATTCAGTGTAAACGACCCTGGATCGAGATTAATCCGGTGGCGTTTAAAATTGGAAGAATACGATTACGAAATCGTACATAAGGCCGGACGCGCGAACGCAAACGCCGATGCTTTGAGCCGCAACGTGAAACCAGAGGTTCACATTACGGAGACGGCTGATAAAATGCTCGCGTTAAAAGAAGACGGAGAGCACAATCAAATACACATGAGCAACGAAGAAAACAAAAATAATGAGACCGTGCAAAGCTACACGGAAGAAGAAAAGCGAAAAATATTATACGAATACCATGATGCACCCACCGGAGGGCATCAAGGGGTCGAAAGAACCCTAAAAAGGATACGATTAAAATATAACTGGCCCGGAATAACGGCAGACGTAGAAAAACATATTAAAAAATGCGAACTCTGCCAGAAAAACAAACTATCTAAAAGAAATAAGATACCGTTAGTAATTACGGATACCCCCAGCCGACCATTCGAAAAATGCGCTCTGGACATCGTGGGACCACTGACAGAGACAGCAAATGGAAATAAGTACCTGCTAACGTTCCAAGATCACCTGACAAAATTCAGCAAGGCGATGCCGATTCCAAATCAAGAGGCAAACACGGTAAGCAAGGAATTTGTCACAATGATTGTCCTAGAATACGGTACACCTGAATGTATCTTGACAGATCAAGGGACAAACTTTACAAGCGAAATCTTCAAAAACGCGTGTAAGCTACTGAAGATAGACAAAATCCAAACCACTGCTTACCACCCTGAGAGCAACGGCACCCTTGAGAGATCGCACCGAACATTAGCGGAATATCTGCGACATTTTATAAATAAAGAGCAGACGGACTGGGACGAATGGATCCCGTATGCAATGCATACGTATAATACTACCCCCCACACGGCGACTGGATTCACTCCGTTTGAACTAGTTTTCGGAAGACAAGCCGAACTACCGACAGCCCTGAGCAGACCCCCGAATCCTACGTATAACTACGAGGATTACGCACAGGAACTGCGAGAAAAAATAAGGGCAACGAACCAGATCGCGAGGGAAAAAGTTAAAAAAGAAAAACAAAAGGCCAAGAATTATTATGATAAAACTACTAAAGAAATAAAATACAAGATAGGAGATAAAGTACTCCTGTATGATGAAGCTCTCCGCCGCGGGAGATCTAAAAAACTAGACGCGAAATGGACGGGACCCTACGCAATCACTGAAAAACACTCAGACGCAAATTATACAATAAAAAAGGGCAGGACGTCGACACGCGTACACGCAAATAGATTGAAACCATTCATAGAAGCATAATGAAAAAGAAAGAAAGTAAAACCGAAACGAGGAGAATACCTCAAAAGAAGACAGAAACAAATTTTATAATAGGGCACCCAAAATTAAACATTCTATTTTGCGCATAATTCGTCATTTAAGTTAAAAGAAAATTTTTTTTACGAAAGATTGTATATACGACATCCGACACCTTGTAATGTAATTATTGTAATTATTATTGTAATTATATATAGTTTATAAGCGTCGAAAAAACGAAAATTGTAAACAATCTGACGACGCGATATAACTATAAGCGAAAAAGCGAAAATTCAGAACCCTCATTTTCTTTTTATCAGGGGGGAGGGATGTTATGAGTGACACACTCATAACGATAAGGTGTCAGTAACACGATGACGTAAGTCGGTCAGCTGCAGTCAGCATCGAGCGCATCGCGCGAGGTTTCGCGCAATCCGCTCGACAATTAGCGCAATGCTCCTTAGACAGCACTTGCTGTCTAAGCAATAATTTGGAATACTGACCGATTTACGCCCTCACGCAACCCTCCCCTTCTTTCGATCCAACTACCGAATTATCGGATATATAAACCGGCGAAAGAAGGTGAGGATCGGGTCAATCCGAAGTAGACAAACTAAGACTACACACGACACTCTGCTTTGCGGGGTCGTGTATCGCCGAGATAACTTATACTAAATATACCACCACGACACTCTGCCTTGCGGGGTCGTGGACAACAAGTTCATAGACGCGACACTCTGCCTTGCGGGGTCGCGATCTAACTATTGTAACTGAATACAAGAATAAAAGTGTTCAAGACAAATAACGGTGTATGTGACGAAATACCTTCCTCGCGAGATCTCTGGCAGCGATCCCAAAATCGTACTCACAACGAGGGGTACAACATTCGGGATTTTCCCCGGGGGTGATTCTTTCACTCGTCGGCCGGTGTTTCTTCTCCCTCGGCGTCCGCATCCCCCTCGGTTCCCTCCTCCTCGTCCCCTGGATCCGGTTTTAGATCCTGTACGTGAATCCGGCGGTGCCATTTCCCCAGGCGGTCTTTCAGGTCCACTATTACCGGTGAGATGATGCGCCGTACCTCCATTGGCCCGTCGTATTTCGGGGCCAGTTTCGCGCTAATGGCGTCGCTTTTTCTTGATAATGTTCGGTCGCGTTTCCAGACTAGCTCTCCTATTTGAGGACGCCATCCGCGCCGGCGTAGGTTGTATTGATGCTCCTGCTTCTGGAATGCCTGTGCCAGGTGGATTCGGACAAGTTCATAGGCCTTTTCTAATATTTGTCTGCGTTCTTCCGGGGCCATCTCCTCCGCCGGTCGTCGATCCTCCGGGTGTGGCCGCGCCAATTCTCTTCCATGAACCAGGAAGGCGGGGGAGTATCCGGTTGTCGCATGCTTTGCCGTGTTGATCGCGAACTGCAGGGCTTCCAGGTGTTGGTCCCATTCGCGGTGGCGGTTCCCCACATATTGCGCGATCATCGTTTTGATGGTACGGTTGGCGCGCTCTACCGGGTTACAGTGAGGGGCGTATACGGGGCTTTTACGGTGCTTTATGCCGAACTCCGCCAAAAGCCGTCGGAATTGCCGCGAAGTAAACTGGGTCCCGTTGTCCGATACGAGCTGCTGGGGGCACCCATGGCGGTAAATGATACGTCTGGTGACTTCCCGGGCCAGGGCCGGAGCCGTTGCTCGCCGGAGGGGCACCAACTCAACCCACTTGCTAAACCGGTCCTGCGCGGTTAGTAGCCAAGTGTGACCCCCACTGGAGCGAGGGAGAGGGCCGACCAGGTCTACGGAGACCTGTTGCCACGGTGTGGACGCGGGTGTGGCGTGCATGTGCCCGGCTGGCTTTCGTTGAGGCACTTTATAGGCCAGGCAGGTAGGGCAGCGGCGTACGTGTCGCGCGATCTCTCTGGACATTCCCGGCCAATAGTATAGGCGTGCTATGCGCGCGATCGTTTTTGCTACGCCCAGGTGTCCGGCGGATGGCTCGTCGTGGAGTCGTTGGAGCACTTCCGCTCGTTGACTTCGCGGTAGACATTCCTTCCATTGTTCACTGGCCGGCGTCTCAGTGAACTCCAGATCATGGAGGAGGTGTCGATATAGCTTGCCATGCCGTATGTCATAGTCCGGGAACCTGTCTGGATGTTTTTGAACGTTGGTCCTGGTGCGCTCGTACCAGCGGTCGACGGTAGTTGTGACGGCTCCTACCTGCGGTTCTCGGGAGAGGGCGTCCGCCACCTGGTTTTGCTTCCCCCGGCGATATTGGATCTCAAATTCATACTGCTGCAGGTCAAAGAGCCAGCGGCCCAGTCGCCCCGTAGGTGCTTCCAGCTGGTGTAGCCACTTGAGGGCTTGGTGATCGGTCAGGACGGTGAATCGGTAACCTTCCAGGTAGTCGCGCATACGCTTGATCCCCCAGACCACGGCCAGGCACTCGAGTTCCGTCGCACTATAATTGCGCTCGGCCTTGTTGAGCGTCCGGCTGGCGTAGGCAATGACTTTCTCCCCTTGTCCGTGATCCTGGGTTAGCACGGCCCCCAGTCCCTGGACGCTTGCGTCGGTCTGTAGCAGGAAGGGTCGGCCGAAATCCGGGCATGCTAGTACCGGGGCGGAAGTCAGGGCTTCCTTCAGCAGCCTGAACGCCCGTTCCTCCGCTGTCCCCCATGTCCAGCGTGCGTTTTTCTTGGTGAGCGCCGTGAGCGGGGCTGCCAAAGTGGAGAACTCCGGGATAAACCTCCGGTACCAGGACGCCATCCCGAGGAATTGCCGCACCTTGCGGAGGGTGGTTGGTGCCGGCCATCCGGTGATGGCGCTTACCTTCTCGGGGTCTGTGTGCACCCCCTTTCGGTCTACAATGTGTCCTAGGTACCGTAGGCGATCGCGGCAGAAGCAGCACTTGTCGGGGTTTAGCCGCAGCTTGGCCCCCCGAAGCCGGCGGAAGACCTCGGCCAGGTGCTGCAGGTGCTCCTCGAACGTTGCACTGGCGACGATGATGTCGTCGAGATACACCAGGACGTTAGGCTCCAGCTCTGGCCCTAGCACGGTATCTAGCAGCCGCTGAAAGGTGGCGGGCGCGGAATGCAGCCCGAACGGCATGACCTTAAACTGGAACAATCCCCTCCCGGGTACCGTGAACGCAGTGGCCGGGCGGCTTGCCGGGGTGAGCGGGATCTGCCAATATCCGCTCTTCAGATCCAGCGTCGAGAGGTACTTGGCTCCGCGGAGCTTATCCAGGGTGGCGGTGATGTGAGGGAGCGGATAGGCGTCTTTTTCGGATACGGCATTAAGCCGTCGGAAGTCGATACAAAATCGGTGGTTTCCGTCCTTCTTTTTGACGAGCACCACGGGCGAGCTCCAGGGGCTGCGTGAGGGCTCAATGACCCCTTCCGCCAGCATCTTGTCTACCTCCTGGTCGATCACGCTCTGCATGGCCGGATTGCGTGGCCGGTACCGTTGTTTGATGGGGGCTCCAGGCTTGAGCCGGATATGGTGCTCTACCCTAGAGGTTGGTCCACGTATCGTTTCGAAGCGGGGGAGCTCCGTGGCCAGGAAGTCGCGAAGTTGCGCCGACTCGTCCTTGGTCTGCTGGCGGAGAGCTCCAGCGGTCAATCTCCTAGTCGTTTGTCTCGTCCCAGGGCCGGGCGGGGGCGGTGTAAGGGTCAGTCGTAGTTTGCCCCAGAGGTCGACCCCAATCAAGACCGGGCTTTCCAGGCGTGGTAAGACGGCAAACCGGTGTCGATAGGTCCTCCCCTGGACGCGGAGTGACAGGTGGAAAACTCCGGTGATGGGTACCGTCGTCCCATCGGCCAAGTGTACATGTTCTTCTCCCGGTCCGGGACGAACCCGGTAACGAGAGAGCGGTTTGGCTGTTTCGTCGCTTATGTACGACATCTCCGAGCCTGAGTCCAGGAGTGCCTGCAGGTCGCGACCGGCGATGCGTACGGTGAGGTGCGGTCGAGGAGTGTATGTTACTGGTTGTCGGGCTCGGTGACGGCCGCTACGTCGCCGGCCCTCCGCTCGTTTCCCGGTGGGTGGCAATCCCTGGTCAAGACTCCGTCCTTTCCGCACCGGGAGCAGAACTTCTTTGGCGGACGTTTACAGTCGAGCCGCGTGTGGCCGCGTTGCTTGCAGCGCCAGCAACATTCTTCCCGGCTGTACGCCGTTGTAGTGGCGGTGGTCCCCTGGGCAGGTCTAGATTCGGCGGAGCGTGCTTTTCGACGCTGATTGATCTCCTCGTATTGGGAGACCCGAGTGGTTAGTTTGAGTAGAGTCGTTTGATCGGTGAGCTGGAGGTATAGTTGGCACTCGGGGTCCATATTCTCATAGAGTTGTTCCACTTGCTCGCGCTCGGAGTACCCCCCGGCCCGACGCATCAGTGTGATTAATGCGGTGGAGTAGACGCGGAAGGTTTCGCCCGGTCGTTGACGGCGGTCTCGGATCTCCGCCTTTATTCGGCGCTGGTATCCGGGTGGCAGAAAGGCCGTGCGCAGTCTCTCACAGAATTCGTTCCACGTAGCCCATTGCCCGGTGTTGTTTCTATGCCATAGGAGGGCGTCACCTCGCAATAATTCTGGCAGCCCCAGTAGGAGGTGCTCCGTCTCGAGTCCATAGCTGAGCCGTAATTCTTCGGTCCGTTCCAGGAATGTTAGGGGGTCCTTCCCATCAAAGTGATGGCCCCACTTCCGGATCTGGTTAATAATTTTGATTCGCTCTACTGGCCCGGGTGTCACCCTTGGGGTTTCCAGATGAGCTGCCCCCTCCTGTCTTGCCGGGTTGGCTACTGGTGCGTGGTCTGGTCGGTTCGGCATATCGTCGTCGGCTAGATCAATAGAGATCTCTGGAATGTCAGCTATCTGGAGGGCACCGGGGTTGGCGGCGTGGAATTGTCGCAGCTTCTTCCGCAGGACGTCTAGCGGAGCGGCGGTGTCTATCCCGTGTTGCTGGGCGAGCTGTAAAGCCTGCTCTTTGGAGAGGTTATGAATCCACGAACTCATTCGGTATGGGCGCAAGCTGGGTTCCCACTAGTCGAGTCCCTGTTCGGGCGCCATGTGACGGTTCGCCTTTCCCGAACGCCTCGGACAGGCTCGCCGGGTACCAGGATTCGAGAGAAGGGGGGAAACCAACTTGCGCACACCGATGTTAAATTAATAGATCTTTATTATAAAGCTTAGCCTATCTTACATGATCCTTAAGCTACCTTATATGCTACTTATCCTATGCGGGTATATACAACTTAACCTAATGTCGTCGGTCGGGCGGGAGCGCGCTAGTGCGCAGCACCTTCAACGCGGTCGCGAAGCGTATTCGCCGGCAAGAACCGGGCGGGCAGGCCGGCCCTGTGAAGGACGCCAGGGATGGCCGAATGCCGGCAAGAACCGGGCAGCGAAACGGCCAGGTGGCCTGCTCCGTCGGCGGATACAAGGAGAGCCGAATGCCGGCAAGAACCGGGCGGCAGAACGGCCTAGTGGCCTGCTCCGTCGGCGGATACAAGGATGGCCAAATGCCGGCGAGAACCAGGCGGCAGAACGGCCAGGTGGCCTGCTCTGTTGGCACGACGAGGATAGCCGAATGCCGGCGAGAACCGGGCAGCGAAACGGCCAGGTGGCCTGCTTCGTCGGCGGATGCAAGGATAGTCGAATGCCGGCGAGAACCGGGCGTCAGAGTGGTCCGGAGACCTACTCAGTCGACAGGACGGGACTGGTGCTCGATCCCGATCGAGCTCGGCTTTTATACCCGTCGGGGCGATCCCCACGCGCTCCCAGCAGCGTGGTGGGATCGGTTCCCGACGGGGGATACTAGACTGTCGGGAGGGGCGTCCGTAGACGCCAAGTCCCGTGGTGGGGCGGATGATCGGCCCGGGACTAGTGACGTATCGTCACACCACGGGTTACGTCCATAATCCATCTACTCCGTGCGTCTTTACTAATTTTATTTCCATCATATTTGTACGTTCCCGTGGGTTGAGTGCCTATCGGGCGCGTCTCCGGGCGGCGGATAGGAGGACGCCCGGGTGGGAAACTCTGGCCCGGGTCTAAACCCCCGCGTGCCCAGGTGGACCGCCCGGGTAGTAGCGGTTATAACCTGCCCCGGCGGGCGTAAAACCCTGCCCAGGGGGGGGAAAAGCCGTTACCGCGGACCAACTCCCCAAGCCAAGCTGGAAGCCATCGTGGCGAGGGCTGCGTGGCACTGGGGGAGCAGTGTCTTGAACGATGCCTCTGGGGAACCGGGCGAAACCCCAGAGTATTTAGCCTTACCCACGCATGCGGGACTCTGCGTGGGTGGACCGTTTATTTCCCTAGCTGCTCGTGGGAACAAAATGGAGAGCTTAAATTTAACAAAAACAAAACTCACGGAAGACACCCCGATGGAGGCTTTGACAGAGGACTCCGGAAGGGTAGCAGAAGCGGGATCGGGAGCCGAACGGACCCCTATGGGCACGGGAAGCACCGAGACCGCGGAGAGAGGAGTGGTTTCGGGAGCCGAACGGGCCCCAAGGGGCACGGGAGGCACCGAAGCTACGGATGCTAGGGCGGAAAAGGAAGGGGACCTCGGTAAGAGGAAACTCTCCGGAGCCGCGAAAAGAAAGAGAGCTTGGGAGCGAAAGGTGGAGGCTCAGGCCCGGGCGCAAACCCGGGAGGGGCCTCTGCCGGCCGCTCCGGGGACCTCGACCTTGACCGACCCCCGGACGCCGGTTGGGGGGGTTCGGGGGGGCACCGTCGGTAAGCGCCGGAGGGGCCCCGCCGAGACCCCGCCTTCGGTGGAAGGGGCGACAAAGAAGCCGAAGGTCCAAGGGACCCAGGCTTACGCAGATGCCGCGGACCCCCTAACGAGGGTGATTGTCGCGGAGGGGTACCCCGAGGAAGCGCTAACCGTTGAGCGGGTGGCGCAACTAAGGGGTGCGGTCTTTAAGGAGATTCAGGGGATTCAGGAGGGTCCCCTGCCCAGATTCGACAGCACCTCTTTGCGGGCAGGTGCTGCGGTCGTCAGATGCGCGGATGCGGAGTCGCTGAGTTGGCTAGAAAGTCGAATCAGCGGCATCGTACCGTGGGAGGGCGCCAGGCTCAAGGTGGTGGGACTGGAGATGCTGCAAAGGCAGTGCAGGGCAGTGGTATGGGTCCCGGGTCCACCTGTGGGCGCGGCCGCTGTCCTGGGGCTGCTGGAGCGGCAGAACCCGGGGATCAGCACTTCGGGCTGGCGTGTGCATGCGGAGAACGTGGGGGCTACCTGCGAGGGCAGAAACCTCGTTCTCGGCATTCCCGAGTACAGTGTCCTCAAGCTGAAGGCACTGGATTTCAGGCCTCATCTCGGGATGGACTGGGTTACCTTCAAGGTGACTGGGGCACCCCAGGATGGGAAGGATAAGGGCAAGGGAGGGCCCGACCCAAAGGCCTCGTCTTCACAGTAGACGGGACCGGGGTGGGCTTCACCCAGATTAACTTGCACCACAGCAAGGGAGCCTCGGCTGCTTTGGCCAGGCGCCAAGCTAGGGTGCACACAGCCATATCACTAATACAAGAACCCTGGCTAGTCCGGGGGGGTATTAGGGGTCTGGCGGGGTGCGGAAGACTATTCAAGTCTCCGCAAGATGAACGACCCAGGGCCTGTGTGGCTGTCAAGGGGTTAGAAGCCCAACTGCTGCCGAATTTCTGTTCCAGAGACCTGGTGGCGGTTGTGATCGAGGCCATCAGTGAGACTAGGACTAGAAGGAGGGTGGTGGTGGCGTCAGGTTACTTCCCACACGAAGAGGACGACCCACTACCATCGGACCTGGTGGTTCGCCTGGTGGAGTACTGCCAAAAGGAGCAGCTTTCCCTCATTTTGGGGTGCGATGCGAACGCGCACCATACGGTGTGGGGAAGCACGGACACCAACAGGAGAGGAGAGAAGCTATTGGAGTTTCTGGTGTCTACCGACCTGGAAATTTTCAATAGAGGTAACGAGCCCACCTTTGTCACTGCGGTGAGAAGGGAGGTGCTGGATCTAACTGTCTGTTCTAGGCAGTTGGTACGGGAGGTGACCGGCTGGAGGGTCTCCGATGAACCCTCATTGTCGGATCACAGACAGATCACCTTCAGACTGGCAAAGGCCAAGGCGAAGGTGAGGACTGTGAGGGACCCAAGGAAGACGGACTGGGATTCATTCCGTGAGGACCTGGCTGTCGGTCTCAGGGAGTTCCCCAAGAAACACGGGACCTCACAAGAGATCGAGCTGTGTGTCGAGCACCTGCAAAGGGCGCTCATCGACAGCTTTGAAAGCAACTGTCCGGAGAGGACGGTAAGGAATGACAGAAAGGTTTCCTGGTGGAGCCCAAAGCTGCAGGATCTCAGGAGTGCGGCACGTCGGGCCTGGAATAGAGCCAGGAACACGGGCCGCCAGGCTGACTGGGACCTTCACCGAAGGGCTCAGAAGGTCTACAGAGACTCTGTGGTAAGGGCAAAGAAGGAGAGCTGGAGAAGATTCTGCGAGTCGGTGGAGGGGATACCCGAAGCTGCCAGACTAGGCAGGATCTTGGCTAGAAGTCAGGACGCGGCCTTGGAGGCCATCCGGCTCGATGACGGGACGATGGTTTCCGGGGAACGTTGCCTGACCCACCTGCTGGAATCGAATTTTCCGGGCTTCTGTAGAGACCCGGGAGCAGACATCCAGCAGGGAACCTTGGACCCATGCAGGGCACGAGGGAATGACTGGTCTCTTGCAGCCAAAATTGTGAGGCCCGACAGGGTCAAAAGGGCTGTAGGAGGTTTCAAGCCCTTCAAGTCGGCTGGACCGGACCGGGTCTTCCCGGCTCTTCTTCAGGAGGGGCTGGAACAGATCACGGGGCCGCTCACGCGGACAATGAGGGCTTGTTTGGCCCTGGGCTATACGCCCAGAGCTTGGAGACAGGCGAGAGTTGTGTTCATCCCCAAGGCGGGAAGAACGGGATACAGCTCCGCCAAGGATTTTCGTCCAATCAGCCTGACGTCCTTTCTTCTAAAGACGTTGGAAAGGCTGGTGGATATTTACATACGGGATGTGGTTCTGCTGCGGCATCCGCTGCACGCGAACCAGCATGCGTATCGTACGGGGTATTCCACCGAAACGGCGCTTCACTCTGCTGTATCGTTCATCGAGGAGCAATTGGAGAAGAAGGGTTACGCAGTGGGCACCTTCCTAGATATTGAAGGTGCTTTTAACAACACACCGCATGAGGTGGTATGTGAAGAGGCTGCTCGCAGAGGTGTGCCGGAGAAGATTGTGGAGTGGATCAAAGGCATGCTCAAGCGGCAGGTAACGGCCTCACTGGGAACGGTGAGTGTCAGTGGCTGGATGGAGAGAGGGTGCCCTCAGGGAGGGGTTCTTTCTCCACTCCTGTGGTGTCTGGTGGCAGATAGTCTGCTCGGAACACTGAACGAGAGGGGGATTCTTACATTGGGATATGCGGATGACCTGGCTATCCTAGTACGAGGCCCCTTCTTGGAAACACTCCTGGAGCTCACGCAGGGAGCATTGGAGGTAGTCGAGGAGTGGTGTGGCAGGACCGGTTTGTCGGTAAACCCACTGAAGACCGGGCTTGTGGTATTCACTCGCAAGTACAAGGTAGGTCCGGTGGAAGGGCCAGTCCTTGGAGGGACGAGATTAGTCCCAACCGGGACGGCTAAATATCTAGGAGTAATCCTAGATAGGAAGCTGGCTTGGAGGGAACATCTTGAAAACCGATGTAAGAGTGTATGCTCTTACTTCTGGATATGCAGGAGGACATTCGGACAGACATGGGGTCTGAAACCGAGGATAGTCCACTGGATTTACACGGCGATACTCAGACCCAGGCTGCTATATCAGGGCTCTGGTTTTGAGAGGGGCCTTGGGAGCTATGCGGACCACGCCGGTGGCGGCGATGGGCATGCTGCTGGGCATCGAGCCCCTCGATCGGGTAGTAGTGGCGGCGGCGGCCTACCGCCTGAGGTGCGAATCAAGGTGGAGGGCGGGAGCCCTGCACACAAGATTCCCTGAAGGAATTCTATCGGGCCCCATTTTTGCGATGGGGCAAGATAGAAGGCCAGTAATTCGTACCTTCGAAAGAAGGTACAAGATAAGCTTTCCCAAGCGCTGGGAGTGGGACGGCTCCAAGGGACCGGTTCCTCGGGATGGGGACGTCTGGTTCACGGACGGCTCCGGAACGAGCACGGGCTCTGGAGCTGGGCTCTACTGCCAGCGCGATGGAGCAAGAATGATCGTTCCGCTTGGCGAACACGCAACGGTTTTTCAGGCGGAAGTGGTAGCTATCATGAGATGTGCCCAGAACCTACTGGAGCTCGGTAGGGTAGGAGGGCGCATCAGAATTTGCTCGGACAGTCAGGCAGCGCTCAAAGCGCTGGAAGGTCCGAGATTTAACTCGCGGTTGGTCTGGGATTGTAAAATTGTACTAGACGAACTGGCGAAGAATAATGACGTTGGCCTAGTATGGGTCCCCGGGCATTCGGGGATCGAGGGCAACGAAATAGCCGACTTGCTTGCCAAGGAGGCAGCAGAAACAAGGTTGGTGGGACCGGAGCCGGCTGTTGGGATCTCCTTCTGCCTGGGCAGGAGGAGGATCGGGAGCTGGCTCCGGGACCAGCACCTTGAGCACTGGAGGAAAGTTACGGGGGTCAAATGCAGACAGGCCGGAGCCTTGCTGGGAGACTGTCCTGGTGAGGACCTGGCCAGAAGCATGAGATCCCTAAATAGGAGGGACGCCAGGCTGGCGACGCAATTGCTCACGGGCCATGGCGACCTTAATTATCACCTGTATAAGCTAGGCAGTAGCGATACGCCCGACTGCAGGTGGTGTGGCGAAGAAGAGGAGACTAGTCTCCATATTCTTGGGAACTGCCCAGTATTGGTCGGACCAAGAGCACGCCTGCTGGGCTCAGGCATTCTGGAACCGGATCAAGTGGGACAGCTGCCCTTGGAGGATCTTCTCCGCTTCTGGAAGGAAGCGGGGCCCCGCTAAGGGCAGCTGACAACGGGGAGATACAATGGACTCTGTCTGAGTGTCAGAGGCGGGACCCATTTGAGGACTGCCCCCCGAACTCACTATTATTATTATTATTATTATTATTATCTGTACGTTGCAAAAACTACGTTTATGACCAAACATGGATAATTTACGCTGTATTAGCCATTTTACAAATTACAAAGAAAATGTAACCCATTTCAACCAATTTTTAATTACTCGCTCCCTCCCCTCAGAAGATAGTTTTTAAAAAACATTTCTTTTTAAATCAGAAAAATTGAAAAAAAATTTTTTTTTTGGTCCAAAATTCATGAGTCCAAAACACGTTTCTCGACCTTCTTAATCGAATAAAATAGTCTTAACTTAAACGATTTTTCCAACCACGAATAAGACTAGGGACTTAAAAAAATTTCGAAAAAAATTTCAAAAATCGGTCAAAAATTTAAAGTGCCAAAACGCGTTTCTCGACCTCCTGAATCGAATGGTACAGTCGTAACTTAAACGATTTTTCCAACCACTCGTAAGACTATAGACTTGAAAAAATTTCAAAAAAATTCCAAAAATTCCAAAAATCGGTCAAAAATTTGTAGTGCCAAAACGCGTTTCTCGACATCTTGAATCCACTGATATAGTCATAATTTGACCGATTTTTCCAACCACTTATAAGACTAGGGACTTAAAAAAATTTCAAAAAAATTTCAAAAATCGGTCCAAAATTTGTGGTGCCAAAACGCGTTTCTCGACCTCCTGAATCGATTGGTATAGTTGACAAAAATACTATTTTTCCGATAAAATTAACTTGTGGAACTTAGAAAAATTTTTCAAAATTTCAACAAATTAGAACGGCCAAACGGTAAGAGATACGATGTTAAGCGAGAGGACTAAAATTGCTCCTCTTGTCGAGTTCTATAAGGGAAAAAGGCAAAAATTTAAAAAATATTAAATTTTAAAATCTTCAAAACTGACGAATTAGAACGGCGAAACGGTTAGAGATACAAGGTTCCTTAAAAGGACCAAAGTTGCTCGGCTCGTCGAGTTCTATAAGGAACAAATGCGAAAATTTAAAAATTGTTTAATTTTAAAATTCTCAAAACTTTAACAATTTATAACAGCCAAACGGTAAGAGATACGAGGTTCCTCAAGAGGACCAAAGTTGCTCCACTCGTTGAGTTGTACCAAGATCGACACCTAGACTTCGGAACCTACGAAGCGCAGACCTGCAGCGCGAAAACTTACCAGGAACGTCTTCTACGGGAACGGCGATACCGGGGATGGATAGAGCTCGTCGAGTAACTATAGGATAGACACCTAGACTCGACGACCTATGAAGCGCTGACCTGGTAACGTTAAAAAACCCACCAAGGACGTCTTCTACGGGGACAACGATACCGGGAGGAGATAGCCCTCGTCGAGTACGTCGAAAATGGGTCTCTCCCCAAAATTCGTGTACCCAAGCCTTCGTGGTCAAACGAGAGCCCCACTGGTCACTCCGTTGAGCGCTCCCATGCTTAGAGGTAAAGCTCCGCGCTCCCGAGAGATACCCCGAAACCGACCTTCAAAGTCCCGTAACTCGCGAACGGTTAGAGATACGAGGTTCGAGCAAAGGACCTTTTTCGTAGATCTCGACGAGATCTTTCGAACGGGATCACGAGCGATCTCGTATCTCCAACCGTTTGAAAGTTACGGTATTTTGAAGTAAAAATTTTTATTTTTTTCGCGGTACCTCGCGAACGATTGGAGCTACGAGGTTCGCGCGAGGTCCCTCTCGTAGATCTCGACGAGATGTTTGGAACGGAACCACGAGCGATCTCGTATCTCTAACCGTTTCGGATTGGCGAATTTTTAAATATTCGCCAAATTAAAAATTAATACATAAATACTTAAATACTTTATTATACTTACAGCTTTCAGGGTCGACGCGGTCGAATTCCTGCTCTTCTCGGAGTTTCAGCAAACACTATGTCTGCACAAGCAGACGCCATTATGAACATTGAGACAATTGTGTTGTCGTCCGACGACGAGAACACTACATCAAATGTGGTAGTAATATCAGATAGCGAAAACGAGGAAGAGGAAGAAGAGTTAAACTCGAGAATTCCGTCGTCGCCGCAACCACCGTCATCACCATCGCAGCCACCATCGCTGACAACCTTTAATATTATTACCACCTCATCAGATGTGGTAATAATATCGAGTGACGAGAACGAGGAGGAAAAAGAGTTAAACTCGACAATTCCGTCGTCGCCGCAACCACCATCATCACAGTCGGAGCCACCTTCATCGCCGTCATCGTCATCGTGGTGGTCGTCACGAACCACGTCGTCGTCGTCACGTTTATGGTCGTCATGGATGTACAAATCCTCGTCGTCGCTGCCATCCTCGTCGCCAGCGCACCCGTCTTCGTTGGAAGGAATTTCGCCGGTGTTGCTGCTATTGTCGTCGTCTGAGCGAAAAGTAATCAGACCCACCGCTGTTCCTCCTCGCGTCCTCCCACGAATAACTGAAGATCGTATAGTGAGATGGACAGTGACGCCAGCAGTATTAGAGGAAATGGTACTAACACCGCTACCACTACCGGCGCTAATGGAGCAGCTGTCTTCCACCACGCCATCACCAACGGCCATCATCATTGCGGCTACCGTCACCGCAACCCTCACCACAACTACCACCACAACCACTACTGCCGCCGCCGCCGTCACCACCACCACTATCACGACGACCATCAGACGACAGCAACAGGAAAGCGAGGAGAAAGAAGAGGAAGAAGAGGAGGAGAAGGAAAAGGAAAAGGAGGAGGAAAAGGAAGAGGAAGAGGAAAAGAAGGAAGAGGAAGAGGAGGAGGAGGAGGAGGAAGAGGAAGAGGAGGAAAACAGAAACGATGGCAATCCCTTCTTGCCGCGAGGCCTCTATGCCATGCCCATCCGCGATCATTACGCGTCGAGTGATGGTATAGAGATCTCATATGATATTGATTCTATTCTCGTTTGCGCGGTAACACCGAAGCCGTTTACCATGAATGAAGGCTTTACCGTGACTCTAAAGCCTTCGAGCACGGTATTACTGGTAAGACGGTGCGGCAATATTAAATTAACATCTTATCTTTATAGGCGACAAACTCTAAATATGGCTCGTAAGCCCGAATATCGAGCACGCCACGATCAACCAAACGAAACGCAAAGGTGGTACGAGTTTGTGATGGGCAATTTCCTTCAGGACCAACTCTTTGTCGTTTTTCAAGTGAACCCGGCTGCAAGTTTTTTTCGGAGCCGTGGTTCACAACGAAGACAAAAAAAGGAAAATTGCTCGTCGTCATGACGAATTTTTTAAGAAAAGTGGTCGTTGGAGCGGCAAGAAGGATGTCTTTGAAAAGCGTCACGGCAATGTCGGGCCTGCCATGGCGCACGTTAATGGAGGACTCCTTCCACATACCCAGCCACGAATGGCTAGAATTTACAAGTCACATGGCGGAAATAATGCAAGAGATATCCTTGAAGCACGACATTGGCATAATGTCTTGCAGATTTTACAGATGTCGGCACGGCCTGAAAGAGAGTCCGGATTTGGGGTGGCGAATCCTCAACGAAATGGCTAATCTGAACGATTCGCACGTAGAGGTGGTCCAAATCCATCGTGCCAATCAAATGGTTTGCGAGGACGGTGACGCCATCTTGATAAATATCGCCGGTAGTAAGCCGGGTACATTATCAGCTGCGCTAAGAGGGCCCATTAAATATAAAGGCGGCAAATTAGAGAAATATCGCATTGCATTCCTAAGCGACTATGGGTATTTCTCCAAATACTGCTCTCTTGCGTGCGAGACTGTTCCTTACGTAACGTTTACACAAGCATATAATGCGGCGGCAAAAATGCGCAGACCACGATATACTGCGCTATTATCGTTATGCCTCATGTGCCGCTTTTTTGATAAGGCAAAATTCACAGATTTGTTACGGACCGAGCAACTGGCAGTACAAGTTACGCGGGATGCCATCGTCTTTGCGGAACGATACATGCGCGACCGACATGTATTGCGCATCAAAGAAGTCTTCACCTTGGACCGTCTTACGTGCGAACAGTCGTTGGTGGACACGCTGCGACACGAGGGCGTGTTCCAGAAGGACGGCCTCTGTTCCGTGACAAACGCATTGTATCACGGGGGCTTACTTTATCGCTTCAGTAATTGGGCTCCGTATATCGACGCGACTATCGGGGCCGACCTTGCCTATCTAAGGTATATCACGTCGACTATGGGTATCGAAGCAATCCGGAAATCTGACGTCGTATTGGACGGCGACGTCAGAAAATGCATTAGAGCGGAGATCCGCGTGGCCTACTTTTGCATCGGTAAAAATCCACTGTATAATTACAGCACGATGCAGCATATGTACGCCACCGGAAAGGAATATGCGTCTCGTCAAGAAAACGGAACCATTCTATTAAGACCGCTCGAAGATCCGAACGACCATTTCGCGTACTCGTTGTACACCAAGGGATGCCCCGCGGCGATAAGACAAGCGGCGATATTGATTTGGGGCGTACGCAACGTTATGCGCAACTAAGCGGACGATCTCCTAAAATACCTAGCCGTGTGTATAGCAACATGGGCGTATACAGGGTCCTACGTTACGGCCAAAGCAATACAAAACGATATAAATGACATTTTAGAAGACCAAGACAGTGACGAAGAGTCGGAGGACGGAGAATCGGAGGACGAAGAATCAATGAAAGATACTCCATGGGCGTTAAATAAACCCAACTTCAACCCAACTTGTATGCCGCGAAATGATAGAGGCATACCCTCACTTCTTTTCAGTCAACTTTTTAGCACAAAGGTTCACCGAGAAGAAGGCAGAAATGAGAGCGATATTTAGACTGAGACAACGAGTCACTAATCCGACTAAAGTGGCAAGGCGCCTCCTACATCAAACAATGTCACCAATATGCGATGTAATCGCAGCAACATTGAAACGTAACGCGCCCAATGATCTAAAGAGCGACATCGTTCGATTCGTCGGAGACCATATCCAAATAATTCCATCAAACATTATTCTCAAGACTGACAAAGTCAACAGTAGATATTGGACTGTGGTTAGACGATCGAACGATCCTAATTCTCCAACAATAAAAAGCGTGGCCCGTGCCATTAGCGTCGCGAAACAATTGTCGCGAATACAGTTGCCGCCAAAATCACGACCACCCGCGTCACCACAGCCACCGCCACTGGAACAGCCGTCACCGTTGTCACCAACGTCACCAATGCCCGTCGAATCCCCGCGTATTAATTTAAAACGGCGCATTGTACCACTGACCTCCGCCGCCGCCGACATCGATATAAATACGCCGCCGTCACTAATATCCGCCAAATGGCCACGTATTTACTTAGAACGGTGTATAGTACCACCAACTGCCACCGTCATCGCCCCCATCGACACAGCTACCGAATCCGCCGCCATCGATACTACTACTGTCGCCGCTACAACCACCCCGTCGACCACTAAAAACGTACCACTCAGAAAATCTAAACGAGTTACAAGCACATATACAAACTCAAGCCCTCTAAAAAGTTTGGAAATAATTAAAAAACGACCGAGGCTCACAATTCAAAACGCAAATTCAAAAGCTTCCCATCTGCAAACCTTTTAGTGCACAAGAGAGGGATCAACAAGGTCGTTTTATAAAGCGATTAGAATTGCGCCAAATACAAACCGACGAAGGTTATGAGGGAGGTAGGTCTTCTATCTCGGCAATATCCCTATTCCGGGGAAAAATAACCCCGGGTTTAAAAATAAAATCACTTAAATATAAAACGCTTACAAATAGTAGTACCCCCACTACCAGTACTACCACTGTTACAAAAAACATAATTCCACGAGGTGTAGCGAGACCGAGCTGGAAGCAATAAAAAATGCTAAATTTAAAATATGGATAAACCCAAAATATTCTTTATTTATTTATTAAAATAAATTTAATATTTTATTTAATACCTAATAATAAAAATATTTTTTAAAAACCAGGGAACTTTGCCCCCCTGGACCCCCGTCGCTTGCTGTTTGCACATTAACGAGCTAGCGCGACACAATCACTAATGATTAAAAACTGATGGAGTTTGAAGAAAAAAACCTCGCCTGATTTGTTTTTCAGCCAAAATAAAAAGTCTAGTAAAGACAACGCCTTTGACTAGGAAACTTCGCTTCCGGCGGCTTTCCCCTGCGTTTACGATGATGCGCCGAGATTCTTCCCTACTCTCGGCAACTGCAACGGCGCGGTGCAGTGGGTGCTTGCTTGCTTTAAACGTTCTGGATAATCCACGTCCCAATTTCTCGTACCGGCATTCAGTGCAGATAAAACTATCAAAATCTCAAACAGTTTAAAAATCCTTATGAATACGCATTTACCAAAGGAAAACCTGACAAAATCCCACAATGTCTGCATTATATAAAAGAAGCCTTGCAAAGCGCAACGGCCGTTCTCTCACTTGCATTCAAAAAAGCCTGGCGAAGCGCTACGGCAGTTGTCTCTCGCACCCAAAGAGCCATTACAAAGCGTAGTGACAGTTATCTTGCTTTAACACGTAGGGCCTTGCAAAGCGCAGACAACCCTTAACGAGTAAGACCATTGAAAATTCAAAGGTTGATTACTGCATCTTTATCTTAACAGATGATTCTTAACATTTACGTAGCATCGACATTCTAAATCGATTGGTAAAGTGCAAACTTAATCGATTTTCTTAACGATGGGGATTTTATAACAATCTCAAATTTGGACGACAACCACCTGAAAAAAAATATAAATTAATATACACGTGTAGTGATTCGTTTGCGCAAGAATGACAAAGATGGAAAATAGACCACTGCAAAAACATTGTTCGAGACTATAACAATCATTTTAGAGTTCTAACATTTCCTTTTATTGGCTCTGTTTTATCCGCGCGTAGTGAGAGCTCCTGACAGCTATCGAGCTCCGTGTAGTTCATTTCTTCGATGCACCGAGTCGCGCGGCGCTGTCACTAGCTCCTCACGCGCGCGATTTTCGTTTGCTCGTATCGCCAGTAACTATGCATCTTGGTAACTATGCAAATAAACAAATCCAAAAAAGGGCACGTCCAAATCCATGCCCAAATAAGTCTCGATATCGGTTCTCTACCGCCCCTTTTCTCGCCTCCGATCGTAATTGTTTTACGATGCATAATTCTTCAGTCTCTCGCAGCCCGGCACCGAAATCAGATCGTCCAACAGATCTCTCCCGTCTTCCGCCGATCCTAGCTGCGGGGATTCACTTCCGCTCTTCCCTATCATTCGCGCCGTGATAGTGCGAGTGCATTATTAATTAATTTGCTCCGACCACGCAATTCTTAATTTTAATATCCGCGTGAATGTTGTAAGTGTGTTACGTCCGTGCGCAGGTGACCGTACCTTTCCCGCGAACGTCCTCTGCCTCGCGCACAAGATCTCCGTCGGATCACGCGCAAGATTTCCGGATTCGCGAGGACCTCGATCTCGAGGCTCTGCAAGATTTCCGCGTCGATTAGGCAGCGCAATATCAGGGCGTATCAAGATATCCGACACAGTGTAAAAGATACGATTCGCCCCGCGCTTCGAGCGTTCGTTTTTGAATAAATAATTCAGTGTGAGTGATATCTATGCCTCCTCCTTATTCCTATCACCTCCCGTGAACCTCTCGCATTCCTGCCCACTCACTTCGCGTCTCTATCGAGACGAATCCCGGCATTTCTCCCCGTGCGATCGCGTTTACCCTACGCACGCGCGAACAAACATGAATTGGCGAGTCGAATATTATTACTCGTTGATAACTGTTTTTCGTTATTTACATTTTTATTTTTATTCCGGGGGGGGCTTCGCCACCCCCCGACCCCCCCCCCCCCCAACGGGGGCTTCGCCCCCTGCACCTTCACCCGGGGGCTTCGCCCCCGGGACCCCTGACCAGGGGGCTGCGCCCCCTGGACCCCGCTGTTAATCTTCTTGACCAGAACCCGCTTGGTGATTGAGTTTGCCGCGCGCGCTTAAAAATTAATAAATTTCTTGTAAACCGAAACGCGCCGGTAAGAATGACAAAAGTTGTTCCTTTCAAAGAGACGCACATTTCATCTCCTATGAAACTTTGTCATAAAGTCGACGGTTTACGAGATAGGGAGTTTTTTTCCGCAACCAAGCGTTATAGCGAAAAGTGTTTGGAACAAAAGTTGTTTGTTTCGATGAGGCGCAAATTTCATCTCCTAGAAACTTTGTTGTAAAGTCAACGGTTTACGAGATACGGAGTTTTGTTACTTTTTCTCCGCAACCAAGCGTTCTAGCGAAAAGGGTTTGAAACAAAAGTTGTTCCCCTTGACGAGGCGCACATTTTATCTCCTATGAAACTTTGTCGTAAAGTCGACGGTTTACAAGATACGGCGTTTTTTCAGTTTTTCTCCGCAACCAAGCGTTTTAGCGAAAAGTGTTTTAGACAAAAGTTGTTCCCCTCGAAGAGGCGCACATTTCATCTCCTATGAAACTTTGTCGTAAAGTCGACGGTTTACGAGATAGGGAGTTTTTTCTGTTTTTCTCCGCAACCAAGAGTTTTTGCGAAAAGTGTTTTAAACAAAAGTTGTTCCCCTCGAAGAGGCGCACATTTCATCTCCTATGAAACTTTGTCGTAAAGTCGACGGTTTACGAAATAGGAAGTTTTTTTTGTTTTTCTCCGCAATCAAGCGTTTTTGCGAAAAGTGTTTAAAACAAAAGTTGTTCCACTCCACGAGGCGCACATTTCATCTCCTATGAAACTTTGTCGTAAAGTCGACGGTTTACGAGATACGGCGTTTTTTCAGTTTTTTTTCGCAACCAAGCGTTTTAGCGAAAAGAGTTTTAGACAAAAGTTGTTCCCCTCGAAGAGGCGCACATTTCATCTCCTATAAAACTTTGTCGTAAAGTCGACGGTTTACGAGATACGGAGTTTTTTCAGTTTTTCTCCGCAACCAAGCGTTCTAGCGAAAAGTGTTGGGAACAAAACTTGTTTGTTTCGATGAGGCGCAAATTTCATCTCCTACAAACTTTGTTGTAAAGTCGACAGTTTACGAGATAAAATTTTTCTAATTTTTCTCTGCAACCAAGCGTTATAGCGAAAAATGTTTCGGGCAAAAGTTGTTCGTCTCTACGAGGCGCATATTTCATTTCTTGCAAACTTTGTTGTAAAGTTGACAGTTTACGAGAGAAGGCTTTTCCACTTTTTCTCCGCAACCAAGCGTTATAGCAAAAAGTGTTTGGGACAAAAGTTGTTTGTCCCGACGAGGCGCACATTTCATCTCCTATGAAACTTTGTCGTAAAGTCGACGGTTTACGAGATACGGAGTTTTGTTAGTTTTTCTCCGCAACCAAGCGTTCTAGCGAAAAGTGTTTGCGACAAAAGTTGTTCCCCTCGACGAGGTGCATATTTCATCCCCTATAAAACTTTGTCGTAAAGACGACGGTTTACGAGATACGGAGTTTTTTTAGTTTTTCTCCGCAACTAAGCGTTATAGCAAAAAGTGTTTGGAACAAAAGTTGTTTGTTTCGATGAGGCGCAAATTTCATCTCCTACAAACTTTGTTGTAAAGTCGACAGTTTACGAGATAAGGTTTTTCTAATTTTTCTCTGCAATCGTTATAGCGAAAAATGTTTCGGGCAAAAGTTGTTCGTCTCTACGAGGCGCATATTTCATTTCTTGCAAACTTTGTTGTAAAGTTGACAGTTTACGAGAGAAGGCTTTTCCACTTTTTCTCCGCAACCAAGCGTTATAGCAAAAAGTGTTTGGGACAAAAGTTGTTTGTCCCGACGAGGCGCACATTTTATCCCCTATGAAACTTTGTCGTAAAGTCAACGGTTTACGAGATACGGAGTTTTGTTAATTTTTCTCCGCAACCAAGCGTTCTAGCGAAAAGGGTTTGAGACAAAAGTTGTTCCCCTCGACGAGGCGCACATTTCATCTCCTATGAAACTTTGTCGTAAAGTCGACGGTTTACGAGATACGGAGTTTTGTTAGTTTTTCTCCGCAACCAAGCGTTCTAGCGAAAAGTGTTTGCGACAAAAGTTGTTCCCCTCGACGAGGTGCATATTTCATCCCCTATAAAACTTTGTCGTAAAGACGACGGTTTACGAGATACGGAGTTTTGTTAGTTTTTTTCCGCAACCAAGCGTTCTAGCGAAAAGTGTTTGAGACAAAAGTTGTTCCCCTCGTCGCGTTGTACCAAGATGGATACCTAGACTCTAAAACCTACAAAGCGCAGACCTGGTGAAACGCGGAAACTTACCAGGAACGTTGTCTACGGGAACGGCGACACCGGGTATGGATAGAGCTTGTCGAGTACCTAGAGGATCGACACTTAGACTCCAAGACCTATGGAACGCTGACCTGGTAACGTCGAGAAACTGACCAGGAACTTCTTCTACGGGGACAACGACACCGGGAGGTGATAGCTCTCGTCGACTCCGAAAAGGTCCTCTCCCCCGAATTCGTATCTCCGAGCCTTCGTGGTCAAACGAGAGCTCTACTAGTCACTTCGTTAAGCGCTCCCATGCAGAGAGGTAAAGCTCCGCGCTCCAGAGAGATACCCCAAAACCGACCTTCAAAGTCCCGTAACTCGCGAACGGTTAGAGATACGAGGTTCCAGCAAAGGACCTTTTTCGTAGATCTCGACGAGATCTTTCGAACGGGACCACGAGCGATCTCGTATCTCCAACCGTTTGAAAGTTACGGTATTTTGAAGTAAAATTTTTTATTTTTTTGCGATACCTCGCGAACGATTGGAGCTACAAGGTTCGCGCGAAGTCCCTCTCGTAGATCTTGACGAGATTTTTCGAACGGGACCACGCGCGAGCTCGTATCTCCAACCGTTTGAAAGTTACGGTATTTTTTAAGTAAAAATTTTTACTCTTTCGTACTAAGAGATATATTGCCACCCGATTGAAATGATTTACTCATAAAAACTGACGTTACAGCAACAGCAGCAGCTATAGCGGCATCAGCGCAGCAGCAGCAGCAAAACCTATTTCAAGTGCGGCCAAAAACAATTGTAGGTATTATTGGTAAGTTTAAATGTTTTGCGTGTATAATGTTCTTGGGTTTCTTTTGTTTCAGATGACTATACATCCATTGGGAAAACCCGCTAAAAAAATTTTGGCGTACTGGATGCTTGACGTTTCAAGCGATGAAGAGCATCCAGACGCCATAGGAAGCGTGTCGTCGGAAAATGGTACGTGTGTGTGTGTGTGTGTGTGTGTGTGTGTGTGTGTATTTTTGAATTCTTAATAACGGAATCTTTTTCTTTCTTGTAGGAACAAGTCCAAATGAAAGCGATTTTGCTGACGACACCATATCCTACATAAATACATTTCCCATACATCTTCAAAGCGAAGTCTTGCGCGACATAGCGCACGAGAGAAGAAGGTTAAACAGAAGAAGGCGCGCGAAAGAAGATAGGGAGAGGGAGGAGGCGGAAGATAGACAACAGAAGGAGCAGCAGCAGCAACAGAGCGAGGAAGAAACAGAAAATGTTAATTAAAAAAATGTATAATAAAAAAATTACCCTTTCGATGGCGTGCCACCTTGACGTGGTGAAGGGACTCACTGTGTCGCTGGAAACACGATGCTAAGAGCACGCTCTGGTAATATCGCGAAAGAGATAAAAGAGAGAAAAAGGTATTTTCTTTAATACTCGAAAACGTTGACGCATCTTTCGGTATCTAGGAACTGCGACGGACCAAGCCACGCGTGTGGAATGACTTCCGAGCCTTTACCCAGCGACGAACGATAATCCACGACACGCAGAAATACTCACCGAAGCTAAGGATAAAGTTAGGAGCGAACAACGATATACCGCGACACGCGGGATACACGCGAAAGCAAGAAATAGAGATAAAAGTACTTTACAATAATCCTGAATATGCGGGATACTCACCAATGCAAGAAATAAAAGTAAAAGCAAATAACGATATACTACGACATGCGGGATAATTACCAAAGCTGGCAATAGTGTTTAAAGCAATTAATAACATTTACCGACATGCGAAGACACTTACCAAAACTGGAAATAAAGTTTCAGTATGTATAAATATTTGAACATTGATATTTATACATACATATTTATTTCTACATTGATGTTTGATATAACGTAGGATAACGACAGTCCCGGTACATTGGCCTTTGAGGGTCGCACCCCGCGTCTTCTGCAAAAAAGAAAAAAATAGGACGAAAACAGTGCGACAGCGGGAAAGAGGTTTCGGTACATTAATCTTAGGACCGCACCCCGGAGCCCCATGTCTCCCTAAATATATATATATATATATACGTCCATATATCAAATAATAAATTTATGCGATAATTTATTAAATATACCCGTGTAAAACAACTCACGAGAGTTAGCGATACATTTTTTCATAAATAATTTTTCCCTTTTAAAGTTAAAACGTCCCTCTCGTTGTGCGCCACCTTGTCGTGGTGAGAGGGCTCCCTCGGTGGCCTTTGCGGCTCGGATCTCGGACGGACTTGTCCGTCTGGGAGATGAGCCAACGGCTGTCGGGAGTCTAAGAGCGTACAGTGCGGGTTCCCTGGGTTTTTTTTAACCCGGGTAGCTCCTGCACAAGAGGAAGCCAACGACTCCTATAGAGTCCCCTCGGGGACTCATCGTTGGTAGGGGATGGGGACCCCGACTTCAAACCCCCGGTGCACCGGCACCGTTAGGGGAGGATTTTTATCCTCCCTCCGAGCGGGGAGACCCGATCAAAGGGGGCCCAAGAAGAGGGAACCTAAGGTTAGGAGGAGGGAGCCCCCTGGTTAGGGATTCCCATTTTCTCCTTCTGTTTTTCAAGTTTCTGTTTTAATAGTTATTCGCGTGGACTATTAATTTCTCACAGCCACGACGGCTCTATATCGGTTTTGGAAACGTTTATTCTTTTTGTTTGGTATTACTATCTCGACAAGTAAAATCGCGTTTATTGTATCTACGTCGATATATTTTTTAACAATTGTTCGACTTGTGTGAGTCTAATGTTTTCCAACTGTTTCGATAGTGTTATTCGCGTGGACTATTAATGTCTCACAGCCGCCACGGCTCTATACCGGTTTTGGCAACGTTTATTCCTTTTGTGTTTATTACTAGCTCGATAAGTAGTCTTGCCGCAATCGTCGCATTTTTAAACTTTTCCAAAAAATGGCGTCCGTCTGTCCGTCCGACCACTCGGTGGTTCACACATACGTCCATCGTTGCGTCCAAGGGGGGCAGGGATCAGGACCCCACGGCTCGTCACTTCCGTGGTATTTTGCGACTCCAAACCCTCTCTGCCTGTCTGTGATCCGTCGATCACTGTCTGTCGTAGCCTCCTCTCGCTCTTTCCACGGCGTGCGAACGTGTATCTCTCAACGGCATCTGCGACAAGCGTTACTTTTTTACGTTTTAAAGCGTGGAGGGGAATGAATGATAGTAGTGGGATAGATCGTGAGACGACGATACTTACCGCCGTTTCTTGAGCGGAGGCTCCTCACGGCGAATCCTCACTTTCCCGCGCACCAAGCGTTGGTAGAGTACGTGCTCCGTCGGTAACTACGCTTTTGTATCCTATATAAATTTCCTCTTTCGTATTTTGGTCCTTCGTATTGTCACAAATTTATCTTGTTACAAAAATTAGACATTGAGACTCACACCATCGAGCGATTATTACTTGTTAAATGCATTTGTCTGTTATTTCGATTGTTTTTTTTTACTCCGGGGGGGCTTCGCCCCCTGGACTCCGCTGTTATCCTTCTTGACCGAAGCACGCTTGAAGAGTTGAGTTTGACGCGCGCGCGTCAAACTATGGTTGCGTACGTTTTTGAGATATATAAGTTTATTATTTTATATCTGTTAATATAATTGTAAATCTTATTAAATTTGTATATACTTGTGTATAAATCCACAATCAACGATTGCCATCTCCAACAAATACTGTTTATTAATGGTACTACCTTGTATCTTGTGGGAAATTTTTTATTACTTTGAGCGAAACTCATTTCTGGTTTAAAATTGTTAACTGCTGTCTAATGCCACATAAAGATGTTTGTTAGTTAAAAAATTATTACCGTCTTACCGGGTCCGATGCAGAGGGACGTAAAGGATTTTGGTTCGACAATTCCGTCGTACTTGGCAGAGCGGAAGATTAAACTACGAGCGAGATAGTAAAATACTACGAAGCGTAGGAAACGGAAAACATTATTACGAACAAAACCACGAGATATATATATAAGATTGCGCTCTCCCCAAGGTGGTGGTGGTTTATTTGAATCCGGAAAGACGTAGAATGCGAGACTGCGCGCAAAGTTCAAATTTTACGCGCTTTCAAGCGGCAAATACAATTGCGAGCGCGCGAGATACCGTGCGGGTGCGTCGCGATACATATACGCGCGTCTGTCACACGCGCGCGTAATTATAGAGAAACGATTATATCCGTGTGTACGTCTACACTGGACTACCGCTTCCCTCTCGACGACGCACCACCTTATCGCGGTGAGGGGGTTTCCGTACCTCCGTGATCCACGGGGCTACACTAGCGGGGACGACTCCAACGCGCGCGCGCGCGCGTGTATGCGAGCGTTTGGAGAGTTCCTACAGGTCCAACCTTGCTAGGTAGACCCGTGGTGAGAGGTCAGACTAAGAGTGCGCCGTTTTCGTATATATTATTGTGTGTGTGTGTGTGTGTGTGTGTAAATGAGTGAGTAAATAGGTAAATGAGATGCGGCCACCCGGCGTTGGATATTTCCCGAAGACTAACCAAGGGGGGAGTAGTAGCCCCCCGACCGACGACCGGCGGCGAAGTCTGTACCTGGCCCTCGGGGGTAAAACCTCGGGGGCATGTGGGAAAACCGCTCTGACCGCCGGTCGGATTGGAGCCTATTCGGGAGTTGAAGGTGTCGTGTGTGGGCGCATGTGTAGAGGATCGTTCGGTCACCGCTTCCTCATACCCGAAGCCAGATAGGGTAAATTCTGGCACCGTCTAGCCCGAGGTTTGGATTGGTCCCCGTTTCGGAGCGGGGGCGTCCACTCGATAGGGGTGACGTAAAACCTTTAGCATCATTTATGGCGCGGGCCTATCCCGTAACATTTTTTGTAGAGTCACCACGTGCCGATAGGGTCGACCACCCGAAAAGCCGCTTCTCGGTTTTGGCACGTATCACTAGGGTTTTTTTTATCGGCGGGGACAGTAACCCGACCGCGGTCGGGTTCCCATGATGGGCGAACCGTCGTAACCAATAATATATATGAAAATGGCTCAAAATTATTTAAATTGTGATATATCTTTAATCCCGATAATTACATTATCGGATTCGGACACAATAAAATCACGAAATGAAGGTGGAGAATCGTCGTCGTCGTCGGCGTCGCCACCGCCACCACCACCGACACCGGCCTTAAAACAAAATCAATCAGACGAAATTATTACTATATCTGACTCGGAAGAGTCAAATATTGCACAAAACAAGATAGGAAAAACGTCGTCGTTGTCGTCGTCGTCATTTTTACCGTTGTCGAGAAAACGGCAATTGTCGCGATTTCCATCCTCATCGTCGTTACCGCCATCGTCGTCTTTGTCATCGTTGTTGTCGCCATCGTTCGAGACGGTGACATCGTCTATGCTGGAGGAGATACCAGCGACAACAGTATCGTCATCGTCGTCGTCGCCATCGTTCGAGACGGTGACATCGTCTATGCTGAAGGAGATACCAGCGACAACAGTATCGTCATCGTCGTTGTCGCCATCGATCGAGACATTGTCCTTGTTGGAGATACCAACGACAACGATATCGTCATCGTCATTGTCGTCGAGCTTATCACCGATATTAAGTCGACGACAATTACAACAATTGGAACGACAACAGCTAGGGAGAAACGAATTAGAGGAAGAGATCGAGGAAGACTTCCATCTTTACTTTGAAGGCCCGAAGGAGTACAAGGATGCGTCGTCAACAGTGACATCGATTCCATCTTGATCGTATGCACCACACTAGAACCTTTTTTATGCCACGAAGTGTTTCGCGTTAATGTAAAAGCGGTAATGATAACACGGGTGAAAAATGTTAAATTAACGCATTATTTAAACAAGAGGCGCGATTTTAACGTCAGATTCGATCCACCGTTTCGAGCCTCCAGTGACGACGTGCATCCTGATTCGCCGTGGTACGAGGTACAAATAGGTACCATCGATCGTTCGTCCGTGTACGTCGCGTTTCAAATGGATTTAGATAGTCCTTTTTACAGGACAACCGTGACTCGCGACAAAAAAATGACGTTGCGCAAATGCGTCACGGCTTTGATGCACCGTATCGTCATTCGCGCCGCGCAACTTTTGCCACACGATACGGAAACCGCGCGAACCGGTTTGTCATACATCAAATACGACGTCGGCGGTACATACAACGTAATGCAAGTGGACTTTAGATCTTTCGTCGGAAATGTGTCGCTAATTCTGCAGACGTTGGACGTTCGAATGGAATGCGGCGTAAGATTTTTAAGATTCTATACGGCAACGCACGGTCTTCGTTTAAACAAACTTAAAGCAAAACAATTGATCGATCGCGTCGTTGATCTGGATCATCCGCACGTGGATATCGTGCAGATTCATCGCGTCGACGTGTTTACATTTTCCGACGGCGGCGTAATGCTGATCTATTTGGATGGAACAGGACCGACAACCCTTTCCGGCCTTCTGTACAATTCCATAAGATTCACATCCAAACGTTTCAATCGGTACCGTATAGGTTACACGAGAAGCTACGGTTACTTCGACATGCACTTTTCTCCCAGCATCGAGAACAATATCGTGACTTTTGCGCAAGCCTACAATTCAGCGGCTAAGATGGCTCAACCGCGCGACAGCGGAGTCCTTCCCTCGTACGCGTTGTGCCGCGGTTACACCAACGGCGATTCAACTTTTCGCAATATCGCGAATCAAACAAGGCAATACATACGCAACCTTGTATTATATTGTCGCAACTACGTGAGACAGGGGCACTGTTTACGCGTGGAGGAGGTGCTTACCTTCGACCGTCTTTGCCTTGATTGCGGCATGTCCGAGGCAATTGATCGTCACGGCACCTTCGCAGAAAATTGCCCGGGCATTATTAGCAATTGGCTTGTAACCAATCGTCTTTTGTATTGGACGAACGGCGAAAACTGGCGTAGGCACATGGACGAATGCATAATGAACGACGTTAGTTTCTTACGCTGGATCACAAGAGAAACGTACGACGACATTGACAGAGCCGCGTGGACCCACCCGGACGTAATACGCTGCTTAATAAAATCGGAGTTTAGATCCATGTACTTTGTACACGGTATCTCGCGCATATACAACTACGACATTATTCGCCATATGTTTGTCAACGGTACTGAGGTAATTCTAATCGTGGGGGCATAACGCATTTACGTCCGTACGACGATCCCACGGATACTTATCAATATCCCTTGTACAATAGCCTAATACGTCCATATTACGTAAAGCCCTTACGTCACTTATGGTTGTGCAGCACCACAATTCCTTGCGCTCCGGACGACGACGAAGACCGAATGTACGCGCAGCAAGCCGTGCGATACTTAATAACGGTATACGCTTCGTGGGCGTACACCTACTTGTTCTCCCGGGTGATGCACCGAATCAGCAACTGGGAACAAGACTCGATCGTCCGCGACATGGCGGCAACGAGTTTCTACGTCAACGTCGATCAAGCATTCTCGCTCGCCGAGTTTTTGAATAAAGTTGAATCTTATCCGGTAGACGAGTGCAAGGTGACGATACACGATACGTTGGAGAAGAAAGCCCTTCTACAAGCGATACTCGAACCACAAACGCCTTTCGCACAAATCGCTCGTATGTGCGTTGCGGTTCGAAACGACGACGTTTTCCGAGAAACTCTCGCGACGTTTGTTCAAGAGAACGTAGACGTGTTTCCCTTAAACGTCGTCAATACATATGGCACATTTTACGCTTGGGCAGTAATTAATCGGGACAAGCGCTCGACGCTTACGGTTCAACACTTACGGCAACAATTACGTTCTATTAGAAAGAAATTAAGACGCAAAAGTTCCGTCGCTTCCCGCACGCGAGCGTCTATTGACCAGCGTGTTGCCAGTGACGACGCAAAGGTCGCCAATTTGACCACCATCACCACCGTTGCGCTACCTCGTCGTGATACTGTTACCACATCTGGCATAGGATCGGACAATAGTGATTCCTTCTCTTGCCGTTGGCAAAAGACAAAGCATAAGAGAAACGTAATACTGTCCACGTCGGAAGAATCCAATGCCGCCGATGGTGCCGCCATCTTATTAAATGAATCAAACGTCTTACCTACTGGATTGCCGTTAGATACCGCATCATCGTCGTCGTTTATACCCTTTTTATACCCTCCGTTTCTGTTGTTATTCGGTGTCCGGACTCTCCTTCAAGTCCTTTACGTGTACGGTTCCCAAAATCTTGTTGTTATTGTCGCGGAGTCGCACGATGACAGGTGATATGTGGCGGTCGACTGTGTACGGCCCGGTGTATCGAGGCGCAAGTTTTCCCGCGAAGTTTTCCTGCGCGTTGGAAAGCGGATGTTCGCGGCGGTAGACTTGCTGGCCGATCTCGGGTCTCCAGTCGCGTCTTCGCAGGTTGTAATATCGGGCTTGCCTTGCGGTTGCTTCTTCCTGGCGGCGTGTGGTGATTTCAAATCGGTCGCGCAATTTTCGAATTTGTTGCGCCCGCGCGGTAGGTCGGCCGGCTAACAGGTCCTCCTCCAGGGTTTGTTCGGTCCTGGCTCGTAGCGTGCCGGGTGCGGTAAGTTCGTGGCCATATGTGAGCATCGCTGGTGTATATCCGGTGCTTTCATGAACGGCGGTGTTGGCGGCGAACGTTAGTTGCGGTAGATGGCGGTTCCAGTGGCGGTGGTTTTGGTCGACGAATTGCGCGACCATCGTTTTGAGCGTTCTATTGGTTCGCTCGACCGGATTGCATTGCGGTGAGTATGGCGGCGTTTTTCGATAATCGATGCCGGCTTGCGCGAGTAGGTCCGTGAATTCGCGGCTGATGAACTGGCGGCCGTTGTCCGTGATGATCCGGCGGGGCATCCGTGTTGTAGTATTATTTCCTTCTCGACGGCCCTTGTCACGGCGGTGGCGGTGGCTTGCCGTAGTGGCTTCGTCGTTAGCCATTTTGTAAAAACGTCTTGCCACACTAGGATCCAGGTGTGACCTTCGGAGGATTTTGGTAGCGGCCCTATGAGGTCGATGGCTATGACCACGTTAGGTGCATCCACACTGGCGTGGTGCATGCGTCCGGCCGTTTGTTGCTGTGATGGTTTATGCTCCCGGCAGTTCGCGCAGCGGCGGACGTATTGTGTTGCCTGTCGAAACATTCCTGGCCAGTAGTACTTTTGTGCCAGTCGGCCCAATGTCTTCGCGAACCCCAGGTGGTCGGCGGTAGGGGCGCCGTGACACTCCTTCAGGACTTCTTGTCTCTGTTGTTGCGGCACGCAGAGCTTCTATGCGGTCGGCTCGTCGTTGTCATCGGTGGAATGGCGCTCGTGAAAGTGGCGGTACAGGTTGCCATTCTGTATTGAGTAGTCTGGCAGCTTATCTGGTTTTTCTCGAACGGTCTGCATCGTACGCTGGTGCCACTTGCATGTCGGTGTCACGACTGCCAGTGCTTGTCCGGTGTTGTCGTTCTCCTCTTCATCCTTCCCCTCCTTTAGGGGCTGACGCGATAAGGCGTCGGGCACGTAATTTAGGGCGCCTTTCCGGTACTCTACCTCGAAGTCGTGTTGCTGTAGGGCCACGACGGTGCTGTAGGGTTTCTACAAAGCTTAAATTTCATCTCCTACAAACTTTGTTATAAAATCGACAGTTTACGAGATAAGGTTTTACTAATTTTTCTCCGCAACCAAGCGTTATAGCGAAAAGTGTTTCCGGCAAAAGTTGTTCGTCTCTACGAGACGCATATTTCATTTCTTCCAAACTTTGTTGTAAAGTTGACAGTTTACTAGAGAAAATTTTTCCACTTTTTCTCCGCAACCAAGCGTTATAGCGAAAAGTGTTTGCGACAAAAGTTTTGTCCCGACGAGGCGCACATTTCATCCCCTATGAAACTTTGTCGTAAAGTCGACGGTTTACGAGATACGGAGTTTTGTTAGTTTTTTTCCGCAACCAAGCGTTCTAGCGAAAAGTGTTTAAGATAAAAGTTGTTCCCCTCGACAAGGCGCATATTTCATTCCCTATGAAATTTTGTCGTAAAGTCGACGGTTTACGAGATACGGAGTTTTTTTAGTTTTTCTCCGCAACCAAGCGTTATAGCGAAAAGTGTTTGTTTCGACGAGGCGCAAATTTCATCTCCTACAAACTTTGTTGTAAAGTCGACAATTTACGAGATAAGGTTTTTCTAATTTTTCTCCGCAACCAACGTTATAGCGAAAAGTGTTTCGGGCAAAAGTTGTTCGTCTCTACGAGACGCATATTTCTTTTCTTGCAAACTTTGTTGTAAAGTTGACAGTTTACGAGAGAAGGTTTTTCCACTTTTTCTCCGCAACCAAGCGTTATAGCGAAAAGTGTTTGGAACAAAAGTTGTTTGTTTCGACGAGGCGCAAATTTCATCTCTTACAAACTTTGTTGTAAAGTCGACAGTTTACGAGATAAGGTTTTTCTAATTTTTCTCCGCAACCAAGCGTTATAGCGAAGTGTTTCGGGCAAAAGTTGTTCGTCTCTACGAGACGCATATTTCATTTCTTGCAAACTTTGTTGTAAAGTTGACAGTTTATGAGAGAAGGTTATTCCACTTTTTCTCAGCAACCAAGCGTTATAGCAAAAAGTGTTTGGGACAAAAGTTGTTTGTCCCGACGAGGCGCACATTTTATCCCCTATGAAACTTTGTCGTAAAGTCAACGGTTTACGAGATACGGAGTTTTGTTACTTTTTCTCCGCAACCAAGCGTTATAGCAAAAAGTGTTTGCGACAAAAGTTGTTCCCCTCGACGAGGCGCACATTTCATCCCCTATGAAACTTTGTCGTTAAGTCGACGGTTTACGAGATACGGAGTTTTTTTAGTTTTTCTCCGCCACTGCCCATCGTGCCAGGCGGCCGGTCGGGTTTTCCAGCAAGCGGAGCCAGCGGAGAGAGAAATGGTCGGTGATGACGCGGAACCGGTATCCCTCCAGGTACGGCCGCATTTTTTCTATGCCCCATACGACCGCGAGGCACTCTTTTTCGGTTGCGGAATAGTGCTTCTCGGGTTGTCTCAGTGCTCTGCTTGCATATGCGACCACGCGCTCCTGTCCCTCGATCGTCTGGGTTAGGACTGTCCCCAGCCCCGCGTCGCTGGCGTCCGTCTGCAGAACGAAAGTGGCCGAGAAGTCCGGGCAATGCAGTACTGGTGCGGAGGCGAGGCTGTTTCGTATGTTTTCGAAAGCCCGTTGCTGGCTGGCGGTCCACTGCCATCGCTTGTTTTTCCGGAGGAGGTCGTTTAACGGTGCGGCCAGTGTTGCTATGCCGGGTATGAAGCGGCGGTACCAAGAAGTCATTCCTAGAAATCGTCGGAGGGCCGGTAGGGAGGCGGGCGGCGGGATGTCCATAATGGCCTTTACCTTGTCCGGGTCGGTTCTTAGTCTTTCCTGGTCGACGACGTGTCCGAGATACTTTAGGCTGGGCTGCGCGAAGTGGCACTTCTCCGTGTTGATCTTCAGGTTTGCGTCTAGCAACCGTTGCAGTACCTCGCGGAGATTGCGGAGGTGTTCGTTAAATGTCCTTCCGAGCACCACTATGTCGTCGAGGTAGGCGAAGGCTCGCGGTTCCATGTCCGGGCCGATAACGCGGTCCAGTAGTCGCTGGAATGCAGCTGGTGCGGCGTGGAGTCCGAAAGGCATCACTGTGAAACGGAACTGCCCCCTCCCTGGTATGGCGAAGGCGGTCATCGGTCGGCTGTCCGGGTGCAGGGGGACTTGCCAGTAGCCGTTCTTGAGATCGATGGTTGATAAGAAACGGGCTTCTCGTAGTTGGTCGAGGATGTGTTGCACTGGTGGTAGCGGGTAGGCATCTCGTACTGTGACCTCGTTGACCTTACGAAAGTCAATGCAAAAGCGGTACCGTCCGTCTTTCTTCTTCGCCAAGACCACGCCGGAATTCCAGGGGCTACTGGTAGGCTCGATGTGTCCGTCGTGCAGCATCTCGTCGATCTCTTTGTCAATGATTCCCTGTAGTGCGGGGTTGAATGTTCGGTATCGCTGCCGTATCGGTTCCTGGTCACTCTTTAGGCAGGTGCGGTGTTCGGTGAGCGGCGTGGTGCCTCTTAGTTGTGTGAATTTCGGCAAAAACTCGTCTAGTAATGCTTGCAGTTCCGTGTTTTGTTCATCGGAGCAGGCGGTAAGTCCGGCGGTTGGTTCGGCGGGCCGTAAGGTGGCGATCGTAGGAAGGCTCCAGCGGAAACCGGCTTTGCGCAGCAGGTGGACGCCGGCGATTACGGTGGAGGTCAGCCCTGACAGCACGTGAAAGGTCTGTAGTCCGCGGTAGTGCCCCAGGCGTATTTGGACTTGCATTCCCTCGTCGATTCGGCCGGTTCGTCCATCGGCCAGTTGCACGGCGGCGGTGATGCGGCGGACTTGGGCGTACGGTCGTATGTGTTCGGCGGTATCCTCGGCCACGTATGAAAGGATTGCGCCGCAATCCAGCAGGGCGTTGTGTTACTGCCCGGCGATCTCGATGGTCCCCCAGGGTCGCGGATCGGTCTGTTCGTTTCGGGGGCTAATGCTCGGCAGCTGGGCTCTTACGCGCCGGTGTCCGGGCTGGCGGTAAACCGGGGGGCCCCCTCGTTTTCCTCGGTCTGCTTGGCGTTTCCCGGCGTGCCGTGGCAATTCCGGGTAAGCACCCCCTCCTTTCCGCACTGCGAGCAAAACAATTTTGGGGGTCTCTTACAGAAGCGGCGGGTATGCCCCCGTTGTCCGCACCCCCAGCAGCACTCGCGGGAGTCGTATGCAGGGACGATGGCGGCGGCGGCGGTCTTCGGCTTCTCCTTGCCCTTCGGTGGTTGATAGTCCCGTTCATAGCGCCTGGCGCGCTCGTAGTCATCGGTGAGCTGCAGTAGTCCCGGGAGGTCGAGAAAATCATTGCAGCGCGCATATAGGTGGTATTCCGGCCGCAAGTTATGATAGATGCGCTCCAGGCGGTCCTCCGCGGTTATTCCTCCGTGGCGGCGCATCAAAGTCTGGAGTGCTATCACGTACTCCCGTGCGGTCTCGTTCGGCCCCTGAGTCCTGCGGGCGATTTCGGCCTCTAGTTCGAAGCGGGTCTTGGTGGGCACGAAGTATCGCCGGAAATCCTTTTCGAAGTCCGCCCAGCTCCTCTAGTCGTCCCGGTTGTTGCAATACCAGAGTAGCGCCTGGTCTTTAAAAAGCAGTGGAAGGCACCGTTGTAATTGTGCCTGCGTCAGCCCGTAGCTAAGGCGTAGATCCTCGAGGCGCTCTAGGAAGGCGACGCCGTCCTTTCCGTCGAACTGGCATCCCCATTTGCGGACGGTATCTAATAGTGCGGCGGTGTCCGAAAAGGTACTCCGGCGTCGTGTCCGGGGGATCCCTCGGACAGTCTTTATCTCGTCCGCGCTGCTGTCGTCGGCCGTGGTTTATCATCTCCCGCTTGGCTGGTCCGTCGGAATTTATCGCTCGTGGTCGGCATTATCGCGGTATTTTGCCTATTCATTCAACCAGTCCCTGTTCGGGCGCCATTTTGTAACCGTGAATTTTTAATTATGATGTGCTACGGATAGCCGCGGGTAATTCAGGGTTCGGGCGGCGGGCTGGTTGAATGAATAACGGAGGCAAGCGGTATATATTTATAACTATGAATTATTCTAATATATGCCTATCTAATATATACAGGTTCCCTACTCTAATATGTGCAACTTACAACTAAGATCTCGCTATGCGAGTCGCGGGCGATTTGTTATGGCGACGTGTGTCGCGGAGCGCATGTGCGCGTTGAGTATTCGGCGCCGGATTGGCTGCGGCGGGCGTACGGCCCGTGTATCGGTCGGTGCGTCGATCGGCGGTAGCGGCCGGTCTTACAGACTACAATGCTCGTGGCGGTATAATGTGTGGCAGCGTTCGTGTCGGTCGCGGCGGTAGCCGGATTGGCTGCGGCGTACGGTCGCGGCTGCGCGGTACGGTGCGGCGTTCGCATTCGCCGAGTCGGTCGGTGCGGCGTTATGACTGGTCGCGGCGGTGCGCGACTGCGCGGTGCGGCGCGGAGCTCGGCTCGACAGCCACGGTGATCAGCTGTTCGACGATCAGCTGTTGTTATCGTCGAGGATCATCCCGCGTGAATGATCCTCCGCGTCGGCGGTTTCCCCTCAGTGCGGGGTCCCCATGTGCGGTCGGGATCGGTAGCTCAATACGCGTACCGGAATCCGGGTGACGAGCGGGGCGGTGTTCTGCTACTCACTGCGTGGCGCGAGGAAGCGCTCAGTGCGCGCTAGTAAGGAAGCCGGTTTGAGGTTAAGTTTGGCACTCAGTGCGTGCTCTGGATACTCAGCTCAGTTCGCTGAGAGGATCGGCTCACTTCGCTAGACCGGGAAGATCTGATTTCTTATCACCAGCGGAGGGCTTTTATAGCCCCCGTTTGGTGACAAGAGGAGCGGAGATGTGCGGGGAGACCGAGATAAGCGGAGGAGACTACACGAGGTAGGAGGGTAACGGCCTCGTATCTATATGCCTTAACGTGGCGGAGGAACGGCTCGTTACATATATATAATATAAATATACAAAAATATAAAAGAAAATACGAAAACAAAAAAAATAACCAACAAAAACAAAAAAAAATAAAAAAAATAAAAACAAAAAAAAACAAGACTTTTCAAAGAGCTCTCGCCTTTGCTTTTTAGCGCAAGCTCACGTGCCGTCCCCACCTCCACGCGGTGAGAGTCGGGCAACGTGGAATACGACGACGAAAAGCCTTATTCCACGGCTAACGGGGCTCCGGCTTTATCTTTTCTTGCCACGAAACCAAAAACGTTTTTCAAAAATTCCAGATTAACAATCAGCATCGATCGAACATTATTGCTTGTTGATAACTACACTTGACTCTAATTTTTATTTCTCTTTTTTTGTTTCGGGGGGGGCTTCGCCCCCCCGACCCCCCGCCCAGCGGGGGCTTTGCCCCCTGCACCCCCACATGGGGGCTTCCTCCCCCAGGACCCCTGACCGGGGGCTTCGCCCCCTGGACCCCCTCTTAACCTTCTTGACCGGAACACGCTTGACAACGTTGAGTTTGCCGCGCGCGCGAAGCGCGCGCGTCAAACCACGGGTTACGTCCATAATCCATCTACTCCGTGCGTCTTTACTAATTTTATTTCCATCATATCTGTACGTTGCAAGAACTACGTTTATGACCAAACATGGATAATTTACGCTATATTAGCCATTTTACAAATTACAAAGAAAATGTAACCCATTTCAATCAATTTTTAATTACCCGCTCCCCCCCTCAGAGGATAGTTTTTAAAAAGCATTTCTTTTTAAATCAGAAAAATTGAAAAAAAAAATTTTTTTTGGTCCAAAATTCATGGGTCCAAAACACGTTTTTCGACCTCCTGAATCGAATGGTACAGTCGTAACTTAAACAATTTTTCCAACCACTCGTAAGACTATAGACTTAAAAAAATTAAAAAAAAAAAAAATTCCAAAAATCGGTCAAAAATTTAAAGTTCCAAAAAACGTTTCTCGACCTCCTGAATCGAATGGTATATACTTTCCAGATACCAATTTTTAGTAACAAAAACTTTGTAGAACAAAAATTTTAACAAAATTCCAAAAATTCCAAAAATCGGTCTAAAATTTGTTGTGCCAAAACGCGTTTCTCGACCTTCTAAATCGATTGGTATAGTCGACAAAAATACTATTTTTTCGAAAAAATTAACTTGTGGAACTTCTAAAAATTTTTCAAAATTTCAACAAATTAGAACGGCCAAACGGTAAGAGATACGATGTTAAGCGAGAGGACTAAATTGCTCCTCTCGTCGAGTTCTATAAGGGAAAAATGCAAAAATTTTAAAAATATTAAATTTTAAAATCTTTAAAACTTTGACGAATTAGAACGGCGAAACGGTTAGAGATACAAGGTTCCTTAAGAGGACCAAAGTTGCTCGGCTCGTCGAGTTCTATAAGGAAAAAATGCGAAAATTTAAAAATTGTTTAATTTTAAAATTCTCAAAACTTTAACGATTTATAACAGCCAAACGGTAAGAGATACGAGGTTCCTCAAGAGGACCAAAGTTGCTCCACTCGTTGAGTTGTACCAAGATCGACACCTAGACTTCGGAACCTACGAAGCGCAGACCTGGTGCAGCGCGAAAACTTATCAGGAACGTCTTCTACGGGAACGGCGACACCGGGAATGGATAGAGCTCGTTGAGTAACTATAGGACGGATACCTAGACTCCGGAACCTACGAAGCGCAAACCTGGTGCAGCGCGAAAACTTACCAGGAACGTCATCTACGGGAACGGCGATACCGGTGATGGATAGAGCTCGTCGAGTAACTAAAGGACGGATACCTAGACTCCGGAACCTACGAAGCGCAGACCTGGTGCAGCGCGAAAACTTACCAGGAACGTCGTCTACGGGAATGCCGATACCGGGGATGGATAGAGCTCGTCGAGTAACTATAGGGTAGATACCTAGACTCGACGACCTATGGAGCGCTGACCTGGTAACGTTAAAAAACCCACCAAGGACGTCTTCTACGGGGACAACGACACCGGGAGGTGATAGCCCCCGTCGAGTACGTCCGAAAAGGTCCTCTTCCCCGAATTCGTATCTCCGAGCCTTCGTGGTCAAACGAGAGCCCCACTGGTCACTCCGTTGAGCGCTCCCATGCTTAGAGGTAAAGCTCCGCGCTCCCGAGAGATACCCCGAAACCGACCTTCAAAGTCCCGTAACTCGCGAACGGTTAGAGATACGAGGTTCGAGCAAAGGACCTTTTTCGTAGATCTCGACGAGATCTTTCGAACAGGACCACGAGCGAGCTCGTATCTCGAAAATTTATCTAGACGTCTGTCGCAAGTATTTTATTAATCCATTTTGTTATTAAACTTACAGATTCTTCAGAGTTACTACGAGCGATTGCGCAAACGATTTCGTACGTATATACATTGTGAGAGAGACACGTAGCGGTCCAAGCTTGGTAAGTTGCTTTTCCTTTCTCTTGCGCTAATCTTTTAAAGCCCACTCGCGTAACCATACTTAAATACTTTGTTGTACTTGCAACTTTCAGAGTCGGTGCGGTACAAGCGCAGCTCCCGCCTGTTTCTAACGGATTACGCCTAGCGTTCTTAACGGTAAGTTGATCGCTAGCTACGTCTTTGAAAATTTATGCTCCGTCTAATTGAACGGATTTACAGCCTTAGCGGCGACAGCGAAACGACGTGCGACATGCAAGCCGCACGGAGCAACAGCGGCGACGGTCACCGCTGCGGTGACGACGACGAGGATAATTTTACGCTGCAACCAATACCGCTTGATCCCGAACGAGACGGACTTATGGCGACAACTGACATTGATTCCCTGATGCTGTGTTGCAGCTCCTTAGAACCATTCAAGTGCAACTACGAGGCTAAGCTGTACACCAGACCGCCTCAAAAGCACAAATGCAGCAACACAAAACTAACAAAGTACCTGGTGAAAAGGGCAGCGTTCCCCAACGCGCGAATCGACGACGACCATAACGACAACCGTAATCGAGCGTTCCCGGAGGAAGCTCCTAATCCAACCGACGAATGGTTCGAATTTTGTCTCGGAACGATCGACGATAAGCAATTATGGGTGCTTTTTCAAACTGACGACAACAGCGAGTTCTTTGACGATTTCGCCAACCGCGAAGAAAACGCGGAACAGAATCGCCTGCAAAAAATCATTTCGGCGTTTATTCTACTGGTCGTAACCCGAGCGGCCCAAAAGTTAAATCTGCAAACCGAGACGGCCACGACCGGACTCAAGTTTCTCTTATACGATATTAACCAATCGTACAGAGTGATGCAAGCGGATTTTGAAGGGTTTGCGGCACTCGTCTCTAACGAGCTGAGATTCGTTAATCTTCCAAGAACGTGCGGAATAAAAATTTTAAGATTCTATATCTGCATCCACGGAATACGGCTCACCAAACCAATTGCGGATAAGTTACTACACTCTATAATCGACGTAGACCATAGGGACGTGGACATCGTACAGGTGCACTGCGCCAACAGCCTGAAGCTGAACGACAACACGAACGACGCCATACTCGTCAAGTTGTACGGCCACAGGAACGACGACGACTCGTTCGTGTCGTTCTTCACGAAAGCGATCAAGTTGGGCGGTCAACTACAGCGATACCGTATAGGATTTTGCGCCAAATACGGCCATATAGCGTACCACGCTTCGCCGATGGTCGACGACAACGTAGTGATCTTTGTACAGGTGTACAATTCGGCGGCCAAGTTGACGCGTACGTTCGATTCCGGATTCCTAGCTTCCTACGTCCTCTGTCGCGGGTACGTGGACACGAGGGACAAAAACGTGAGGCAGCTCGGAAACGAGGGACAGCAATACATCCTAAACGTCATCAAGTACATCAAAAACTACGTATATGTCAACGAGATAATCCGGATCGAGGAGGTCTTGACCTTTGACGCAATCCGCCTTCGGAACGAGGGCAGCGATATCTCAGGGGCTCTCGAAAAGTATCGAGTATTTGACACGCGATGCCTGTGCATCGTGACCCAGCAATTCCTTCGGCGGCGCATTCTCTACAGAATGCACAATTGGACGAGACACGTTCAACACCACGTAATGGATGACGTCAGATTTCTCAGGAAACTCGTCATGGACCGCGACTTACTGGACACGATGTCGTGGATCGTGCCGCCGATCGTTCGACAGGTTGTACGAGCGGAATTCAGAACGTTGTACTTCGCTCACGGTAACGGCACCAACTTTAACTTTGTCACGCAACAACGTATGTTTGTGAACCAAACGGAACTGAGATCGGTAGACGAGGTCACCGGGCTAATTCAAGTGAGACCCTTGCTAGACGACGACGAGGAGGACACGTCGCGATATCCAATTTTTACCAACGAGTTAAACGCTTACCACATGAAAGCGGTGAAACACGTTTGGTACGTGTCCAACTTGACCTGGCAGCATTACTACGAGGCCGAGGAACGGGCGCACGGAGACCCCAACAGGGAACCGATCAGATATCTAATTGTGCTGCACGCCACGTAGGAGTACGGTAGACTGCTGTCTACCGACGTACACGATATCGGCGCGGCGCGCCGCGGGCGACGCGTAGACGCAGCCAACGACAAACTCGTGTCGTCGATATACACCTACTTTGAAAACGCCTTTACGTTCAACAGATTCTTCGAGGTCTATAAAAAAATGTCGAATCAGCAACGCGACACCGTACGTGTCTCTCGACTGCGAATAAGCGCCGACAACCTGCGTCGAGCGATCTTCGATGAACCAAAAACCCCGTTCGCCAAGATCGCACGAATGTGCATACGCGTGCACGACAAAGCTGACTTTGCCGAAGCGTTAACGTGTTACGTAAATGGGTATGTACAAATATTTCCGGCGAGGGCAATCAGCGACAAGATGCACAATTACGAATGGATAATAGTTGAAAAGGAACATATCTTGTTTGACGTCGAAACATTGCGCGCGGAATTAAATAGTATTAGAAACCGTCAACGCGCAAAAACGGTCGGTCGCCTCTCCCAACGATCGCCGTCTACGAGTCCACGCCGCCAACTAGCGGTAGGTGCAAACGACGACACCGGATCTTCGCAAAAGCAGCTACCGCCGTCACCGCCGCCGCCGCCGCCGCCGCCGTCGTCGCCGCCATCGTCGTCGTCGTCGTCCTCGTCGTCGGCGGAGCGTCGTCGTCATCCGAGAAGCTCATCCATCAAAGACGAAACGACCATACCGACCTTATTGCACAAACGCGCGTCAACGCCCGTTTCTCCTACAACGGAGCTCGACTTGACGCCAAACACGCGACGCCAAGAACGAAAAAGATTACGGGGACGTCCGATAAAAGGTCGTCGCGGGCCGGTACACGGATATCGTACGAGATCGTCGACGGCAGCGGCGTCATTACTACCATCACCACCACCACCCGCCGAACAAGATCCGTCCGGAAAGCTATCGATGACCCCAGTGGTGGTCTTGGATTTTATTCGTTTGTCGGAAACACCGGTGACGGCACCACCAACGGCAACAGCAGCGGCAGTAAGGTCACCAGCGTTACCACCACCACCATCATCCCCCGAACAAGATCCGTCCAAGAAGCTATCGATGACCCCGGTGCTGGTCTTGGATCTTATCGATTTGTCGGAAACATTAAAAACTACGCCGCTACAAGCACAGGGCCGACGAAAATTACGCGTGACAAGTGACATCTTATGGACCGAGCACCAGGACACTGTTATATTGCTACACGCTATAAGTAGCAAACGGCCAAAAAATATTTACACATGGAGAACATTACTGCGGCAACGAAAAGATTTATTCAACCACGTAACGAGCTCGCAACTGCTCAGTCGCGCGCTGCAATTGGCACGCGGATTAACTTCCGCTGAATGGAAAAAACATTTCAAGTTGGAACTGCGTAAACTTGGCAAAATGTTACATTCAACGGACAAATAAACGACGTTCCCGATTTTAAAAAATAAGAAACAAACCCAAAAAAACAATAAAAAACAAAAACCCCAAAAAACAATAAAAAACAAAACCCAAAAAACCAAAAAACAATAAAAACCCAAAAAAAGGCTCTCCAAAGATCTCGCGTCTCGTCCACGATTACGTTGGGCGCGAGCTCACGTGCCGTCCCCACCTCCACGCGGTGAGAACCGGAAAACGCGGAGTACGACTATTCCGCGGCTAACGGGGCTCCGGCTTTCTTTTCTTGCCACAAAACTAAAATCGCTTTTTAAAAATTCAAAAGATTGACAATTACAGCGTCAAGCCAATATTGTTGCTTATTGATACTGCACTTGTCTTTTTGTTTGATTATTTTTTACTCCGGGGGGGGCTTTGCCCCCCCCCCAGCGGGGGCTTCGCCCCCTGCACCCCCCTATTAACCTACTTGACAAGAGCACGCTCGAAAGTTCAGTTTGACGCGCGCGCGAAGCGCGTCAAACTACAATCACGTCCATAATCAATCTACTCCAATCATCTTTACAAATTTTATTTGTATCCTATTTATGCGTTACAAAAACTACATCTATAATAAAAGCTGTCGTCAATAATTTAGGCGATATTACACGTTTCATAAATCACGAAAAAAATATTTACCCTATTTTGGTCTGTTTTTAATTCCCCTTCCCTCCCTATCCCTCAGATGATAGATTTAAAAAAAAATTTCTTTAGAGAAATTTCAAAAAATTCTAAAAATTGAACCAAAATTTGATGTCCTAAAACGCGTTTCTCAACGTTCTGAATCAATTGGTATAGTCGTAACTTGACCGATTTTTCCAACCAAATGTAAGACTAGGGACTTTAAAAAATTTCAAAAAAATTCCAAAAATTCCAAAAATCGGTCCAAAATTTGTAGTACCAAAACGCGTTTCTTGACATCGTGAATCAACTGTTATAGTCGACAAAAGTACCATTTTTATGAAAAAAATGACTTGTGGAACTTTGAAAAATTTTTCCAAAATTCTAAGAATTTATTACAGCCAAACGGTAAGAGATAGAGTATTAGTCAAGAGGATCAAAGTTGCTCCTCTCGTCGAGTTCTATAAGGATGCAATGTCAAATCCCGGTGAAAGTAAAAAAAATTATTTTTTACAACCAAAAAGTAAGTGATAGAGGGTTGGTCAAGAGGACCAAAGTTGCTCCTCTCGTCGAGTTCTATAAGGATGCAATGTCAAATCCCGGTGAAAGTAAAAAGAATTATTTTTTACCACCAAAAAGTAAGAGATAGAGGGTTGGTCAATAGGACCAAAGTTGCTCCTCTCGTCGAGTTCTATAAGGATAAAACGTCAAACCCCGGTGGACGAAATAAAAATTTCTTTTCCAAAATTCTAAGAATTTTTTACAGCCAAACGGTAAGAGATAGAGGGTTAGTCAAAAGGACCAAAGTTGCTCCTCTCGTCGAGTTCTATAAGGAAAAAATACGAAAACTCGGTGGACGAAATAAAAAATTTTTTTTTCAAAATTCCAAGTGTTTTTACAGCCAAACGGTAAGAGATAGAGGGTTCTTCAAGAGGACCAAAGTTGCTCCTCTCGTCGAGATACATAAGAAAAAATTAACAAAAGTTCCGGTTTCCAAAAAAAAATTTCAAAAAACCTCAAAGTCACAAAATGAGTTTTGACGGACGCTAGAGCTAAATGATCGGAAAACTATCACAGGGAGGGTCTTCAGGAAGACACCAGGAATCCCAGAAAAATCCTAACTCAAAAAAAAATTCTGAAATTTCTCTTCAACCCTAACCTTGAAACCGGCCCCCAGCAGCTCACAGCACCTCGACCCGGTGGCGGCAGTGGCATCAACGTCTGGCCTTTCGGCGTCTCAGACCAAGCGTTTCGTGTCCGAACGAGTCGAGAGGAAGACCAGCGACGGGAAAAGTATAGTAAGCGTCATCCTGCAGCGTACCCCAGTACCAACGGACGACGGGGCAACCACAGGCAAGCCAACCCGACCCGAAGCTGAAGGGAAAGAGGCGTAGGACGCGCTACACCAACACGAGGTCAAACCCCGACAACTCCTTTTATTTTCTTTCTTTTTCCAAACTTGCGTTAACTATTTTATTACAAGTTTAGAGCGAGCGGTAAATCAGCGCGCGCAGATAAAGTCAAATTTCTCGACTTATTCTTAAATATGTTCTTTTAACATTCACTTATTATAAATATTCGTGTGCTCATTATTATTATATATATAACCTTAGTTGTAAGCATTCTAAGTATTCATTTCATATGTTTGTGTGTGACATCCTTCACACAATGATTTCTGTACCTTGTATGGTACTGCTAGCTTTATTAGATATTTTCTTTTTTGTAGTCATTATAATAGTCATTTGCTACCCAGCCTATTTCTAAAACTGTTTTATTTCATTCTTTGTACTAGCGTGCATGATGCTAGAAGCACAACGCATGTGCTTTAACTTTAAATTAATTAGTTTATATACACTGAGGCTCAACGCCAAATTCCTTCTATTATTTGTATTTAGTTACATTACGTTCAATTTAAGTCGTTTTATACGTTTTACAGTTCAGTTAGTTCATACAATCATTTTAAGCAAACTGCACTTTAAGTGCAATCTTTATAGTATAAACTGCACTTTAAATGCAATATTCAAAAATTCATGATAACATTAGTAAATGCATCAAACCGCACTCTGGTGCGCTATTTACGTACAACCGATACCCAGTAAGGGATTGGTACTATTTGATATTATTTTATCTTACGAAATTGTCATTTTGACATGCTTGAAGCTCAACTTTTGTGCTATGCTTATTTTCTTACAAGTCTAGTTATTTTAAGGCTTAACGCAACTTTTTTAGTTTCATACGCTTATTCGATGCATTTCCTAGTGTCGTGGCTTTAGTGAGCCACGAATAACATAAAATCCGTTAATCGATGTGAATTGCACCTTAAGTGCGATCATCGGCATATAGCTGCACTTGCAAGTGCAGTCTCCACTTGATGGTGGGGATACGCCAAGATGGAGGGGGTAACAGACGCGATGCCCACAGCGCAACGAGACCGCGCAGCCGAGCAAGCCGCGAGAAGTGGGGGCTTCAACCGAGCCTTGCGCCCAGGAAAACCGACGCCACACGCGATTGGCGGATCCCGACGGGAGGGGGTAGCGTCACTCTCCCGAGTACTTAAGCGAGCACCGAGAGCTCTTGAGAGCTTTCGCGCCCGAACTTTTACAGCGATAACACCTCGCAAGTTAGAAGACGAGCTTTCGCGCGTTAGGGCGTTGGTCGCCGAATGCGAGTAGGTGACCACCGGCGGAAGTTCCGCGATTCGAGTAATTAAAGATCGTTTCGCGTAATACGTCATTGTTACCCGAATGCGAGTAGGAGTAACAAATTGCGAAGACTATTTATTAGACTTATCCGTTAACTCGTTTGTGAAGTAAGCGACGCGGACGGGAAGTGTCTGTGATATGAAGAGAATATATAAACGATTGAATAAATTTTTATATTTTATTGTTAATTAAAACAAAGTGAACTGATTTACTTACCCATGTGTTGTGCGACGATCCTGATCCTGGGCGACGATCCTTGATGAACCTGAAATAAAAGAAAGGGACTTAAAAGGGAAAATGATACCTCTCGAGGCTGTGAACGCGGGTTAACACTATTTCGTTAGATACCCAGGTAGCATTAATATCTAATTGGTGCCTATAAGTTATCGTTGTAAGGTTGCCTTTAGGATTTTACTATAAGATAACCAATGCATTCCTTTAAATCGATATCTGTTTTATTGTTGCCTTAACGATATCTTTTTTATGATTTCTTAACGGAAAGAAAAATTGATGTCTAAAAGTCATCATGTTATTTTATCTGATAGATGACTGTTCTAAGGCATCGGAAAATTATCAATTTACTGTTATCTAAAGTTATCTGTATAAAAGTTGTCCAAAAGATATCTTTCAGCAGCGCTGTTTCTAACTTTATTGTTACAGTCATCAGTTAGATATCATATATGTGACGTCTTATTGAGATCATTAAAATGATCCAAAAAGGATATCATTTGTATGATATCTTTTTTGATAATGGAAATATGTTATCTAGAAGTTAACATTTATATTTTGGCGGGAATGCTTGAAATAGTTATCTAAATGTTATCCAATAGATGAAATTAAATGATATCTCTCAATCGCAAACACGCGCGGCTTCTCGTAAAAGTTATATATAAGTATATTAATGTATAATATATAAGTACTAATATATAAATATATATTAGTGTTACAATACACGTAAGTGTATCTTTTATTACCACATATTATTTTTATTTCTACACATATATAATATATAATCAAATATTTATAAAGTGCACTTTACTTTTTAGGTTATAATAAAATTTTGGATTATATATATAAAACGCATTTTCTTAACAAGGAAATTTAAGTGAGTAACAATTATTTTTGTTTATTATTCTTTTTCATTTATTAATTAAAATATTAAAATATACATTAATTATGGGACCCCCTCGAAAATCGTTTCTTGAAGTTTCGCGAAGACAGCAAAGGCGACGGACACGTGCTCTTTTGCAAATGGATATTAATTGTCTTGCAAATTTAGGAAATAATATTGCGCCTGATCCTATTCGTCCTTCCTGCTCTCAGCCAAGATCTCATACTCCTATTCCTAATGACATTCATTATAAAACTGATTATTTTTTTGATAATGTCGAACGGTTTGATAATACAGAAGATCTTAATAGATTGGAAGAAAAACTTACAATACATAACCCGATGAAAGTTCAATCTCAATTGTCTTGTTCTACTACTGATCTTCGAACTTTTCTTGCTCATTGGGCAATTTAACATACAGTACCTCCGTTGTAAATAATCTTCTGACAGGGTTACGAAAATTTGGTCATCCTGAACTTCCATCTGATAGCAGGACATTGCTTAATACACCAAATAGAATTGACATACAGACTTTCGCTGGAAGTACTTATGCTCACTATGGATTAGAAAGGACATTGAAAGAACAGTTGCAATATAAAAACTTGTTGCAATATATTGCTGACAAGAAAAATCCTGTGATTATTAATATTAATATTAATATCGATGGATTACCTATATCAAAAAGTTCGAAGAGTCAGTTGTGCCCCATACTAGGTAAAGTTGTCGGAACTCAGTTTGTCGAACCATTTGTTATTGGAGCGTTTCATGGAAGTGGAAAGCCTTCTTCCGCGGCTCAGTTTCTTGAACCATTTTTTATAGAGTATACGAAATTACACAATGAGGGTTTCATGTACAAAAATCAAAACTATTTCGTTCAATTAAATGCAGTTCTTGCTGACACTCCTGCACGAAATTTTATTTCATGCTTTCCCGCTCATAACAACCGTTGTGCCAAGTGTATTCAATCTGGTGAAACTGTAAATGGACGACGAATATTTCAAGAAAAAAATTCAATTTTGAGAACCAATGAAGCTTTTAGAGAAGGACTACCTATTGTATATCGGAATATTTTATCTCCTTTTGAAACCATAGGTGTTGATATGGTGAAGCTATTTCCGCTCGATTATATGCACTTGTTATGTTTAGGAACAATGAAAAAACTCATTTTAATTTGGATCCGCAATATGGGAAAATCCAGGGAAGCATTAACTAAATTTGCCGCATTTAATGATTTTTATCGTAGTTTGGCTAAATCCGTTCCAGCAGAATTTTCACGATGTCCGCGTTTTTTTGAAGAAGTCACTCATTGGAAAGCAACAGAGTTTCGATTATTGTTGTTGTATCTAGGCCCCACAGTTCTTCAGCATTTTTTAAGTAAACCTCAGATATTACATTTTAATGCTCTCAATTGTGCTGTTAGAATTCTCTGTGACTCAAGAGAATGTATCCGTAATAATAGGTATGCTCAAGATCTTATGAACTACTTCGTAGATAATATGGAACTTTTGTACGGTAAAGAAACACTAATATATAACATTCACAACTTAATTCATATTTCTGCAGACGTTCTTAATTACGGGCCTCTTGATTCTTTCAGTTGTTTTCCGTTTGAAAGTTTTCTGCAAAAAATAAAATTAATGATTAAAAGTGGCGCTCAGCCTTTATCACAAGTAATGAAAAGAATAGCAGAACGATCAATCCATCTTATACTTCCAATTAACTCGATTAAAACTGGTTACAGTTTAAACAAAAAAAAGAATAAATTAGATAATCAGTTTCCCGAAGGATACACCGATCCCCACCAAGAAATTAAATTTCAAGATTTTATATTAACTGACAAGAGTCCTAATAATTGTTGCTATCTATCGAACAAAAGTGTTATTCTTATAGAACATATATGTTATAATGATGGAATTCCTGTTATTATTGGTCGCAAATTCATCAATACTCACCCTATTGCTGATTATCCATGCGATTCTCGTAATTTAGGCATCTTTGAAGGACGTGAGCTTTCCGAATCTCAAACATGGACCATAGATCAAGTTGACAGAAAAGGCTTTATTGTTCCATATAATGATAATTCTGTATACAGGGTGTCCCAAATCTGGTGTGCAATACTTCATGGAAAAATAGACGGGATCGAGATGAACATAAAAATCCAATATAATCTTGGTTAGGTCTATCAATAATCAAGATATAAATTTTTTAATTTATGCGAATGAGAGCGCGCCTTGCGCGCCGAAGGAAGGGCTCGAGCCGCTCGAGCCATAGCACGGCCTACTGTCTCAAGCATTGGCTGCCGGCGGCGGCGGGGGGAAGAAGGAGAAGCGTGGCGTCGTCGCCGTTCCCACGTCTCGCCGCACCGCGCCTAAGCTCGCGTCGATGGCTGCTACGCATACTCGCGATTACATGACAAGATTATAAATTATTAATAAAAATATGACAAATTTAAATCGTAATAAACTTCTGTAAATAAGAAAGTCAAAAGAGAGAAAGCGATGGAAACGTATGAATCCTGCAAATAATATAATATTTGCTGCATCAAATTCTCTTATCGTTTTTTATGGAATATTCAATTAACGAAGATTTATCACGATTGATTCTTTATACATTCTCCTTTCATAACCATCTTATTAGAAAATTACAAAATGCACGAAATACTATCCTTAATATACACTCTTTGTAAAATAACACGATAGAAAAATATTCACGTTTGATCTAAGGACTTCAGGATAAATTATTCGATGCGACTTCTACGGTAATTATAGGTAATCAGAGATCAATGTTATGTCAAGTATCGTTAGTATGGTTAACAACAAAGGATTTTCTCTTGTATATGATAGAGAACTTCGAGTTTCTTCTATCGTTAATACATTATAAGTCACTGAAAATCTGTCGTAATTAATAATGCAATTAAAGGTAGAAGAAACTGTAAGTTTTCTATGGTTATAAAAGAAAATCGTTCGTTGTATTAACAATACATGATATTAAACATTAATTTTTAAGCATAATTATCGTAGCATCGCGCCTAAGCTATCGTGAAATCGTTACATCAAGAGGGAATATTTTTCAGTGTTATTACAAAGAGTGTAACATACTATGGATAAGTATTTCGCGCATTTTAGTATGACACCTCTCTCTCTCTCTCTCTCTCTCTCTCTCTCTCTCTCTCTCTCTCTCTCTCTCTCTCTCTCTCTCTCTCTCTCTCTCTCTCTCTCTCTCTCTCTTTCTCCCTCTTTTTTCCTCTTTCCCTCTCAAGCACTACGTAGTACACAAATACAATAAATATTACCACGTTTAACAACATTAGTTTGTACTATTCTACTTTCATTATGTGTAATTAAATAAAGCAGAACGTTGCTACAATTTTTATATTAAAAAGACAAAGATAAAAAGATGTATTTCGCGAAGTTAGCAGAATATCTTTCCCTCTAAAGTATTTACAGAAACACGATAAATGTCATTTTCAACAACAGTTCCAATCAATATTATTAGAGTTTCATTAAATGTCATATAAAATTTTTTTAACAAGATTACTATTTTTTAACATTTTTAACATTAAACACGATACGACACTCAGAAAGAAAGTATCGTGCTGATTATTTATCGCAGTTTTAGTGATAATTTTTGATAATTTTTTTTTCGATCGTGTGTAATACTAAAAATATAAAGAAATGATAATTGTTAAAATTTTATTCAATTTACACACATAATGAAAGTAGAATAGTACAAACTAATGTTGTTAAACGTGGTAATATTTATTGTATTTGTGTACTACGTAGTGCTTGTGAGGGAAAGAGAGAGAAAGAGAGAGACAGAGAGAGAGAGAGAGAGAGAGAGAGAGAGAGAGAGAGGTGTCATACTAAAATGCGCGAAATACTTATCCATAGTATGTTACACTCTTTGTAATAACACTGAAAAATATTCCCTCTTGATGTAACGATTTCACGATAGCTTAGGCGCGATGCTACGATAATTATGCTTAAAAATTAATGTTTAATATCATGTATTGTTAATACAACGAACGATTTTCTTTTATAACCATAGAAAACTTACAGTTTCTTCTACCTTTAATTGCATTATTAATTACGACAGATTTTCAGTGACTTATAATGTATTAACGATAGAAGAAACTCGAAGTTCTCTATCATATACAAGAGAAAATCCTTTGTTGTTAACCATACTAACGATACTTGACATAACATTGATCTCTGATTACCTATAATTACCGTAGAAGTCGCATCGAATAATTTATCCTGAAGTCCTTAGATCAAACGTGAATATTTTTCTATCGTGTTATTTTACAAAGAGTGTATATTAAGGATAGTATTTCGTGCATTTTGTAATTTTCTAATAAGATGGTTATGAAAGGAGAATGTATAAAGAATCAATCGTGATAAATCTTCGTTAATTGAATATTCCATAAAAAACGATAAGAGAATTTGATGCAGCAAATATTATATTATTTGCAGGATTCATACGTTTCCATCGCTTTCTCTCTTTTGACTTTCTTATTTACAGAAGTTTATTACGATTTAAATTTGTCATATTTTTATTAATAATTTATAATCTTGTCATGTAATCGCGAGTATGTGTAGCAGCCATCGACGCGAGCTTAGGCGCGGTGCGGCGAGACGTGGGAACGGCGACGACGCCACGCTTCTCCTTCTTCCCCCCGCCGCCGCCGGCAGCCAATGCTTGAGACAGTAGGCCGTGCTATGGCTCGAGCGGCTCGAGCCCTTCCTTCGGCGCGCAAGGCGCGCTCTCATTCGCATAAATTAAAAAATTTATATCTTGATTATTGATAGACCTAACCAAGATTATATTGGATTTTTATGTTCATCTCGATCCCGTCTATCTTTCCATGAAGTATTGCACACCAGATTTGGGACACCCTGTATATTTTCCCTCTAATTCACAGTGACACATAAATAAACGTTACATATATATATTTTCCTGTTTTTTATTATTATCACTTTTTAGCTCATCAAATTTGGTACAGGGTGCTGTCCCATGGTCTTGGAAAACGGAATCGGAATGAGCGGATTACCAATCACGGGACCGTTTTGACGGAATTAGTAAAAGGGTTCTATCAGAACGATCCCGTGATTGGTGGTCCGCTCGTTCCGATTCCGTTTTCCGAGGCCTATGGAACAGCACCCTTATACCGGCACAAAAATTGAGTTTAGTGTAGTAATGGAACTGTTGTAAAATTCTCCAACATAATTGTGGTTTTTACCCTTAGTTCCTTTCAAATTTAAATGTATAAGGCCGGATCTACAATAGGTGTAGCAAGCCTTAAGCCATAAGGAATTAACCAATTACATTCGATTATTCTTTTCACATTTAATTATAATTGGTCAGTTTCTTATGGCATAAGGCTTACTACACTTATTGTAGATCCGGCCTTAATCTTCCGCCGATTTATCCCTACTACTACTCTCACTAGTCTCACTATCATCACTACCGGCGTGCTGTGTTCCTTCTTTTATCCCTGCTATCGATTCTTATTTGATATATCTTATCCAATCTTATTTGGCCGATATCTCGGCCAAATCCACGCCAAATTGTGCAAAATCACAGTGAGGCTTCGACTAATTTTTATCAGTAAGTTAGAGTATTTAAACTCCAGTTTATTTTCCAACAACTTAACATGTGTATTATACGTATTTCACATGTCATTCCACAGGTTAGAAATCTATAGATGAAATATATGAACCGATTGATTTTATTATTTGTTGTTATATTTGGTTTTATATTATTCTATATATTTGGTTTTATATTATTTTATATATTGGTTTTATATTATTTTATATACTTCGTATTGATATTTGGTTTTATGGTCTAATAAGTTTTGTGATTATCTTGTTTCTTTGTATTACATATATTTGATTTTTGTCCTTCACAGGAGTCAGATTTTGGTTCGCATGAATGGTTATAATCATTTTATAGCAGTGTTCTATTTTAATACTAATAAAGTTTAATGTGGTTAAATTAGGTTAAATTATCTTGTATTTTTTTGTTGCGTTTAATTTTTGTCTTTTGCAGATTTTGGTTCACATGGATAACTATTTTTGGGGCATACAATGCCAAACAACAGTCAATAAGAATCATTTTCACATAAGGAATAATAGGAATAATTTTCCTATGTTATTTCTTGTTCTTATTTCTGTTGTTTGACATTGTATGATGTCTCTTATGTGTAGAATGGCAGCTGTTCATTCTTATAATGCGGAAAAGAACCGCAAACTAAAAAGATCAAATCCAACGAATATATCAGAAATGAGTAAGTTTATATTTGTCGATTGGAATAATTATACAGTATACGTATATTTTTTATTATAATTATATAGTATATTTTATATTATTTTTTATATTTCGTAGGTAATCCGAAGATTATGTATCTTCCGCCCAACAATTTTATAGGTATATATAGATTATGTATCAAATATGAAGAAAATTTATATTTAAATAGTGTAAAAAAACTGCTATAAATTATATTTTGTTACAGAGAATAATATTATAAAAAGACTAGAAAATGAAGAGCAAGGTAAAATTAGCATTAATGAATTATCTCAACATATTTGAAATATTATATGGAATACATCTAACTCAAAGATATCTTATTTTACAGACGAATATGTACATGAAGAATATCTAATCGAGGATGAACAATTAAATAATGTAGATGAGGATGTTGAAAACGAAATTAATCATGAAGATAAACAAGTGCACAACAATGCAGTATGTTGTAGTAAGTATACATTTTTTAACATCTATACTTATATTATCTGTTATTATCTGATTATTTTATTATTTTTCTTTCCAGATAATTGTAGAGAAGAACGAAAACGTTATGAATATTTGATTATGCGAAAAGTAAATGAGTTAATAGAAATTGTACGAGCAAATACTAATCCTATGGAGCAAAGAAATCGTAATTATTCACTTCTGCCCCCGATGCCATTCAGTATAGACGCACTACAACATTTTGATCATGATTTGAATGAGAGTGAGGAAATGCGAAATCAATTTGTACGTACAAGAATATTTTGAATGAGAATATTTGACATGCTGATTAATTATTCAATAATGCAAAAATTTAATTTAATTATTTCCAGATGCAAAAAATTCAAGAAATTGGTGGGAAGACTGTTCAAAAAGTAATCAAATATGCCATGGAAACAGTTATGACGGATAATTTAACTTAAACTGTAGTTTGGACTCTCGGAGCTGAAAACGTTCCAAAAATTTCAAAATTTAGATTTCCATACCTTATAATTAGTACGTAAAAAACCTTTAGTTAAGTAAAATCCTAGACATTGTGACGGCAATGCAGAACAAATGTAACGGAAATTGATTTCTTGAACTACAGATGTTAAATTTGTTTAATTATGAATATAGCGAATGTTGATCGAAATAAATATTTTACACGTTAGTTTACAATTTGCATTACATCTGTTCCACATTGGCATCACAATATTCAAATTGACACATATTCTGCCAGTCAATTTTAGAATGGAAAATTGGCATTTCTCTTCTATACAATATTCGGAAATTTTATCCAGGTGTTTTCGAATGTCGTTCTGTCTTTGTTAACTACTTAAAGTTATATAGAGTTATATAAAGACATTTGAATGAATTTAGATGAAGTTTCCGAATAAAAACACAGCTCTATCATATTTCGTGATATTGTATTGATAATATCCGTTTACTTTTTCTATTTTTTTAGATGTTGTACGTAACATATTTCCGGAAACAAAAATAAAAGCACTTGAAGCTCGAATTGCCGACTGGCTTCGCCGTGGGGGCGATCGAATAAAAGCAATCAGAGTAGCTGAAAATAAACGACGTGAACAACGTGAGCAACTATAAGTCTGTGAAAAAGACTGACAAAATATTGAATTTTATGTTTAATATTAAATTTTATGATAAAATTTTATGATAAATTTTAAGACAAAATGTTGAATTTTGTGATATTTAATATTAACATGGATGTTTTTTTTATAAATAAATAATATTTTGATTTTCTTAAATCTGATGTCTAAATATGAATTGAGCAGATAATGAAAGTTTATTATCTGAAATACGGATTAGTTAATTGTTAACTATTAATAATTTTAATTAATAATCAAGTTTAGTTGATTAGTAATTAAAATTGTTAGTAGTTATTGCAATAAACTAATCCGTATTTCAAATAAAAAACTGATCGTTGCTTATACCTATTTTATATAACCTGTAAATAATTAAGATATCTTTTGGATATTATAAATTGATACCATTTAGATAACCTTTACAAACTTTCTTAATGACTATAAGGTATCTGTTAGATGACCAGTGTATTTGTTAATTTTATGACTTTAAATGGATATATTTTGGTTATAGCAACTCGATAACTTTATGTTTACATATTGGCAATTGATAAAGGTTTACCATATGCTGGCAATTTGATAACCATTATAAGTTTTCCCATAGTTAGCATACAGACATAAATAAGTCATCATCCAAGCGAAAATAAGTGATACTATTTGTAATGCAAAAAGGTATCTTTTTAGCCAGTAAAAAAGTCATCCGAATCTTTTTTTGGTTAACTTTTTCATATCTTTTTGATAACATATTGCTACCTGGGTACTTACCTGAGGCCGTTCCTGGAAGGAGAGCCGTTCCTGATCCGTCCTGGGAGAAGCAGCAGCACCTGAAAAATAAAAGATACAATTAGTTCTAAATATTAAGTGCAGATCCTGAGTGTGCGTGAGCACGAGTGTTATTGGATTACGTTCGAGTTTGTATCCAGCCGTGACGTCGGGAATCCGTACGAGAGCTCGAGGCCGTTACAGTCACCACAAGGTCATCGAGGCAACCTTGCTTCTGGTAAAGGTGAAAGAAGCTGGCCGTGTAGGGGACCTGTTAAAAGAGCGACAAAAGGTTTGTGAGTTTCCAATTATCCGAAAGTTCCAATTCCGTGTATCAAATCTCCGGTCACAACCTAACCTTAAAACCGGCCCCCAGCAGCTCGCAGCACCCCGACCCGGTGGCGGCAGTAGCATCAACGTCTGGCCTTTCGGCGTCTTAGACCAAGCTGTTCGTGTCCGAACGAGTCGAGAGGAAGACCAGCGACGGGAAAAGTATAGTAAGCGTCATCCTGCAGCGTACCCCAGTACCAACGGACGACGGGGCAACCACAGGCAAGCCAACCCGACCCGTAGCTGAAGGGAAAGAGGCGTAGGACACGCTATATCAACACGAGGTCAAACCCCGACAATTCCTTTTATTTTCCAAACTTGCGTTAATTATTTTATTACAAGTTTAGAGCGAGCGGTAAATCAGCGCGCGCAGATAAAGTCATATTTCTCGACTTATTTTAAATATGTTCTTTTAACATTCACTTATTATAAATATTCGTGTGCTCATTATTATTATATATATATAACCTTAGTTGTAAGCATTCTAAGTATTCATTTCATATGTTTGTGTGTGACATCCTTCACACAATGATTTCTGTACCTTGTATGGTACTGCTAGCTTTATTAGCTATTTTCTTTTTTGTAGTCATTATAATAGTCATTTGCTACCCAGCCTATTTCTAAAACTGTTTTATTTCATTCTTTGTACTAGCGTGCATGATGCTAGAAGCGCAACGCATATGCTTTAACTTTAAGTTAATTAGTTTAAATACACTGAGGCTCAACGCCAAACTCCTTCTATTATTTGTATTTAGTTACATTACGTTCAATTTAAGTCGTTTTATACGTTTTACAGTTCAGTTAGTTCATACAATCATTTTAAGCAAACTGCACTTTAAGTGCAATCTTTATAGTATAAACTGCACTTTAAGTGCAATATTCAAAAATTCATGATAACATTGGTAAATGCATCAAACCGCACTCTGGTGCGCTATTTATGTACAACCGATACCCAATAAGGAATTGGTACTATTTGATATTATTTTATCTTACGAAATTGTCATTTTGACATGTTCGAAGCTCAACTTTTGTGCTATGCTTATTTTCTTACAAGTCTAATTATTTTGAGGCTTAACGCAACTCTTTTAGTTTTATACGCTTATTCGATGCATTTCCTAGTGTCTTGGCTTTAGTGAGCCACGAATAACATAAAATCCGTTAATCGATGTGAATTGCACCTTAAGTGCGATCATCGGCATATAGCTGCACTTGCAAGTGCAGTCTCCACTTGATGGTGGGGATACGCCGAAATGGAGGGGGCAACAGACGCGATGCCCACAGCGCAACGAGACCGCGCAGCCGAGCAAGCCGCGAGAAGTGGGGGCTTCAACCAACCTTGCGCCCCGAAAAACCGACGCCACGCGGGATTGGCGGATCCCGACGGAAGGAGGTAGCGTCACTCTCCCGAGTACTTAAGCGAGCACCGAGAGCTCTCGAGAGCTTTCGCGCCCGATCTTTTACCACGACAACACTTCGGAAGTAGAAGACGAGTTTTCGCGCCCGAACTTTTACAGCAATAACACCTCGCAAGTTAGAAGACGAGCTTCGCGCGTAAGGGCGTTGGTCGCCGAATGCGAGTAGGTGACCACCGGCGGAAGTTCCGCGATTCGAGTAATTAAAGATCGTTTTGCGTAATACGTCATTGTTATCCGAATGCGAGTAGGAGTAACAAATTGCGAAGACTCTTCATTAGTCTTATTCGTTAACTCGTTTGTGAAGTAAGCGACGCGGACGGGAAGTGTCTGTGATATGAAGAGAATATATAAACGATCGAATAAATTTTTATATTTTATTGTTAATTAAAACAAAGTGAACTGATTTACTTACCCATGTGTTGTGCGACGATCCTGATCCTGGGAGACGATCCTTGATGAACCTGAAATAAAAAAAAGGGACTTAAAAGGGAAAATAATACCTCTCGAGGCTGTGAACGCGGGTTAACACTATTTCGTTAGATACTTGCCTGAGGCCGTTCCTGGAAGGAGAGCCGTTCCTGATCCGTCCTGGGAGAAGCAGCTGCACCTGAAAAATAAAAGATACAATTAGTTCTAAATATTAAGTGCAGATCCTGAGTGTGCGTGAGCACGAGTGTCATTGGATTACGTTTGAGTTTGTATCCAGCCGTGACGTCGGGAATCCGTACGAGAGCTCGAGGCCGTTGCAGTCACCACAAGGTCATCGAGGCAACCTTGCTTCTGGTAAAAGAAGCTGGCGACCGTGTAGGGGACCTGTTAAAAGAGCGACAAAAGGTTTGTGAGTTTCAAATTATCCGAAAGTTCTAATTCCGTGTATCAAATCTCCGGTCACAACCTAACCTTGAAACCGGCCCCCAGAAGCTCCCAGCACCCCGACCCGGCGGCGGCAGTGGCATCGACATCTGGCCTTTCTGCGACGCAGCCTAAGGTTTTCGTAGCTGAAAGGGTCGAGAGGAAAACGAGCGACGGAAAAAACATCGTAAGCGTCATCCTGCAGCGTACTCCCGTACCGGCGGACGACGGGGCTACCCCTGGCAAGCCAACCCGACCCGAGGACAGCAGGGAAGCGGCGTAGGACGCGTTTACATCTACGAGGTCAAACCCTGAAAGATTTTCTTATTTTTTAGTTTATTTTCTAAACTTTTGTTAAATAATTTTATTTCGAGTTACCAGCGAGCGGAAAACCAGCGCGAGCGCATAGGGTCAAATTCGCGACCTATTTTTAATCATTACTTAACTTTTCTTATTACATAAATATATATATTCGTGTGCTTAATTTTACTTATAATCTTAGTTTCTAAGTTTTCTAAGTCCTTTTTTCATATGTTCGTGTGTGACATTTTTTATACAATGATATCAGTACCTTGCATGGTACTACTAGCTCTATTAGCTATTTTCTTTTTCACAGTAATTATAATAATCATTTGCTACCCAGCATACTTCTAAAACAGTCTAATAGTTATTTTCTGTACTGGCAAGCGTGTTGCCAGAAGCACAATGCATGTGCTCTATTTTAAGTTAATTAATCTAAATACACTTAGGCTCAACGCCAAATTCTTTCTATTGTTTATATTTAATCACATTACGTGTGATTCAAGTCATTTTATAAGTTTTTTTAGTTCTTTTGCAAGTTTAAGTAAACTGCACCTTAAGTGCAATCTTTGTAGTATAAAAACTGCACTTTAAGTGCAATATTTAAAATTTTACAGAAACATTAGCAAATGCATCGAATCGCACTCTGGTGCATATTTCACGTAAAACCGACACCCACTGAGGGTTTGGTACTATTTGATATTTTCTATTTTTCGAAATTGTCATTCGGACATGCTCGAAGCACAACTTTTGTGCTATGCTTATTTTCTTACAAATCTAATTATTTTCTGGCTTAATGCCACCTTTTTAGTTTCATACGCTTATTCGATGCATTTCCTAGTGTCGTGGCTTTAGTGAGCCACGTATAACATGAAATCGGTTAGTCGGTGTGAATTACACTTTAAGTGCGATCGACGGCAGACAGCTGCGCTTACAAGTGCAGTCTTCACTCGATGGTGGGGATACGCCGTGATGGAAGGGACAACAGACGCGTTGCCCCACGGCGCAACGACGCCGCGCAGCCGTGCCAGCCACAGGGAGTGGGGGCTTCTACCAAGCCTTGCGCCCGGTAACACCGACGCTACGCGGGATTGGCGGATCCCGTCGGGAGGGGGTAGCGTCTCTCTCCCGGTACATAAGCAAGCAGCGAGAGCTCTCGAGAGCTTTCGCGCCGGAACCTTAACAGCGATAACATCTCGCAAGAGTGAAAGACGAGCTTTCGCGCCGGAACCTTGATAACGCTAACATCTCGTAAAGTAAAGAAGGAGCTTTCGCGCCGGAACCTTTACAGAGTTAACATCTCGACAGTGCGAAGTCGAGTTTTCGCGCCCGATCTTTGTGAGCGTTAGGGCGTTGGTCGCCGAATGCCAGTAGGTGACTACCGGCGGAAGTTCCGCGATTCGTATAATTAAAAAACGTTTCGCGTAAAAAATTATAGTCACCCGAATGCGAGTAGGTGTGACAAATAGCAGACTATTCGATAGTCTTATTCGTTCACTCGATTGTGAATTAAGCGACGCGGACGGGAAGTGTCTGTGATAAAGGAGAACATACATATTTTCTTGAATAAATTTTTATTGTTATTGTTAACAAAACAAAGAGAACTGATTACTTACCTAAGTGTTGTGCGACGATCCTGTTCCTGGGCGATGATCCCTGATGATCCTGAAATAAAAGATAGTTACTTACCTGAGGCCGTTCCTGGAAGGAGAGCCGTTCCTGATCCATCCTGGGAGAAGCAGCAGCACCTGAAAAATAAAAAGAGATAATTAGTTCTTAATAATAAGTGTGGATTCCGCGTGTGCGTGAGCACGAGTGAAATTGGATTACGCTCGAGTCAGTATCCAGCCGAGACGTTGGGAATCCGTACGAGAGCTCGAGGCCGTTGCAGTCATCACAAGGTCATCGAGACAACCTTGCTTCTGGTGAAGGTTAAAGAAGCTGGCGACCGTGTAGGGGACCTGTTAACAGAGCGATAAAAGGTTTGTGAGTTTCCAAATTATCCGAAAGTTCTAATTCCGTGTATCAAATCTCCGGTCACAACCTAACCTTGCAACCGACTCCCAGACGTTCCCCTCAGCCGGTGGCATCAACATCGAAACAGCAGCAGCGGAGTGGCGAAATATCATTTTACGAAGCTGCGAGAACTGAGAGGAAGCACCTTCAGGGTAAGGAGGTACTTAGCGTGACGTTGAGACGAGCGGAGGTGATCGCCGACGCGAAGAAGCAATAGAGTCGCGTTAATCTTAATAAATGCGCGAGATTTAGTAGCGAGCGCAAAAAGATATCTTATATTATTTTTAATAGGCTAGCGTTAATTTTAGTTAGTTTATGTCAAAGCGACAATGTTTTTTATTTTTCGTTTACCAAAGAGGTACAAGTCATTATTCGATAGCTAGCGATAAAGTGAACGCGCGAATAGCGTATGAATATGTTTTCCTTATACAAGTTCATATATATACATATATATATATCTTTAAATTTTATAACTTTATTAATCTTTTATTATCCAGTAAAATACGTTTAAATTCCCTTTTTATTAGTTTAATGCATGTTGGTAAAACGAAAACGGCATGTGTAAAGTCGAGAAAAATCTTGTCTTATTTTTAATAAATGACTTTGTAATTTTTATGTTATCTTTAAACGTTACATTCCTTGTAACATACGCCTGGTGCATGTACGTCACCGTAACTTGATATTATTTGTCGTTTTATCAGTTTTAAGAACATTGATAAGTATTGGTCAGGGTGGCACTTTATTTGTCAAACCTGCACTTTTAAGTGCAACCCGTAGAAACATTACGGGGAGCAAAGTACAGCGTAAAGCGCAACCTGAGCTGCACTCTGAAGCAATAACGAGCTATCCTGTGATTGGTCGACCAGCCTGGAGAGGGGATGACCACAGCCATCCTGCGAAGCGGCAGTGCCATCGTACGGGGATTGGACGTACGATACCTGGAGGGGGTAAACACACTCTCCCGACGTCGCAGACGCACGGGGATTGGAGGAAGCGCGCAGAGTGAGGGAAGGCACCAACCCGGGTATAAAAAACGATGCGAGGAGCTCACGAGAGCTTTTCGCGCCACGAATTTCGTCGAGTAAAAACCTCACGACATTAAAAGTGAGAGCGACGCGTAGTGTTTCTAGAAGTTACGCCGAATGCGAGTAGGCGTGCGTGAGCGCGATAGTTCCGCGGGATTGCTCGAAGTGCATACCGTGTTTAGTTTACGAACTGGGCCGAATGCGAGTAAGCCCAAGATTTTTTGTTTATTAATTGCAATCCGTTTACCTGATTGTGATGAGGCGTCGCGTACGAGACATGTGAAGATTTATTTTGACACACGACATTCCGAAACGAATGTGAAGAAACGACGCGTCCGGGAAGTGATTGTGAAACGTGCAAATCTGCAAAACATGAATAAATTGTTTTTTTTATTGTTTGTTTAATAATCAAACGTCTAATTAACTTACCTTGCGTGCGTGAAAATCCGATCCTTGTCCTGGTGGCTGATCCTGGGAAAACCTGAAAAGAGAAAAAATCCTAATTACAACCGGGGCGCAAAGCAGACACCTAACCTAAAAAATACTTACCTGGAGACGTTCCTGGGGGATGACGGCGATCCTGGAGAGACCCGACGGGCGGCGGCAGCACCTGAAAATATAAGTTAAAAATTAATAAAGTGAATATCACATTGCGTGGTCAGTCGAATGAGTACAGCTGGATTAAATAAGTGACTTAGCATTAAGCGAGAGAAGTTCACATCCACGTTGCGACGATTCCTGACACGGCGGCGGTGTTCGACGGTGCAGTGGCGATACCGGAACACCTGATCCTTGCTCCTGGGCTGGATAAAGGAGCTGGTGACTGTGATTTTAGGCAGAAAAGGTACGTGAGTTTCAATAGTCAGTGAATAACCAATTCTTGTTAATCGCTTCACCGGTCACAACCTAACCTTGCAGCCGCCAGCTGTAGCCGACGCTGCACCGATCCGGGATCTCCGTATCCAAGTAGCGAGGATGGAGGACGCACCGAGGCCGACGCCGACACCGAGTCCGACACCCGACGCTGATACACCGATGCCAACGGCGAGTCAGGGACCGACAATCGAGCCGATGGACGACACCGATCCCGCCGACTCAGCCGACAGGTCAAAACAATGGAGGGGACGAGGGGGACTCCAGCGTTCCCCCAGTTTCGCATTACATCACACTGTGACGAGTTTGCGACGTGTTGCGTGTTTTCGCTTTGTCATACGCCATTTTGAAAAAAATTATTGCGCAAAATTTTACTAAATCAATTTTTAAAGTAAACATTTGAAGCTTTAATTTCATTTTTTAGAAACCTTTCTATCTTTATTACTTGCGTAGTTATCGTCATTGGAAGTTTAGTGATTTTTTGACAAATTTTAGGTGTACCGCTTTTTTTTCGAGTGAGTGTATATTACATATTATTTGTCACGTTCCGAAAAACGTCACTAGTAAACTCCTGTACTCTTCCTAGACAGAGACAGACATAGCCGAGGACCGCGAGCGGCTTAAGACCCATGAGGATCAGGCAGCCGGCGTTTTGACAAATTGAGGTTAGGTTGCCCATGGTCATACATACGCGACACGATAATCATGTACGCGAGACGCATTAATCGCGAGATAACGCTCGAGATTCCCCAGACAGTAGTCCTCTACTTTAATATCCGATGGTGGAATGTAATTTACCACCTGTTTATGACAATAACAATATCGGAAGGACCGGAGGGAATCGCGACCGTTCTCTGGCAAATTTACGACGCTACGACAACCGGAACGTTTTACGTAACCAACGCATAATTCTGCGTTAATCAGTATTTTATATTAATTATTAAGTGACGCTTAAGGCGCGTTCACTTCGTAAGTGACACAGGTCCTTGATTTTGTATAACGCGCATATCGCTTGACGCGAGCGCATGTTCTTTTATTATTTTATGTCGTTTGATGCCAATTTAGGCAATTCATTTAATTTAAGCGATAATTAATCGTTTCGGGACCTTAAGCCATAAAGGCAGTCCGTGTGAATGGACCTGTGCCACCAATAGCGTTGCGACATTACTCGCTCGACGCTGTGGATTTCTAACGCAGTGCGCATGCGGTGCCACAGCATCCGAGCGAGAACGAGAGTGAGTATGAGTGAGATACCATTCGGTGCTCACCGATTGACGACAGACTACAGCCTGACAACAAGCCAATTGGGGTGCACCGAGTGGTAGGGATGCATAGGAACAAACGGCTCAGCGTCCCGACGCTAAAAAAGTCTGCAACGAGACGTCTTGGGAGACGGACGTGCGTGCGTGTACGTTTTCCCGCGCGATCTCGTTAACGTATAATTACGTAACCAATGCACAGGCAGTAACGGGCGCGACTAATTATTGTACGCGAGACCACCCGCGAGCCTTGCCAGCAGATTCTTTCCGCGCTGTAATTAATCGCGAGCGCGTAATAAAATCGCGAGATCTGCGTGCGCTGTGCGAGAGGCGACGCGTAGACAAGTGAATCACGACACACGCGTGGGCGATTACAAGCCGCAGTGTGAGTGTGTGCGCGAATGTGTCAATAAATCGAGTTGTGTGAGAACCCTGAAGCCTTAAATTATTCGTGCGACCCAAAATTCCCATCCTGGGCGAGTATCTCATAGTGGCGGGAGATTGCGTCATCCGACGCGCACCACGTAGCGAGACGTCCCAAAGGATTCTATCAACGCGGGGGTTCCAGCCAAGTCTGAGCGGACGTAAACAACGAGGGCTTCCGCATTCCAAAGCCGTGTAGGCGTATTACATCATCCGGCCGACGATACGAGAGAGCCGTGACCACACCCTGGCGGCGGGGCTGTACACCTACCTGGCGACCGTGTAAAGTAAGGAATCTTCAGAAATACTAAGATTCTCTGAGAATTTATTAATTCTGTGAGCATGTTCGGTCACAATCTAACTCAGTTAAAACTGTCAATCAGACCACAACGTCCAGATTAAAAAAAAACCTAAAGTCAAACCCCATGTTCAAAGAGGAGAGGGTTAGGTCTCTGAGAGTCAAAGTCGAATATTAAAAAAGGTTAGGTCTCAAAAAATAATCGAATATTAAAAACGGTTAAATCTAAAAAAAGTTAAGTCTGGAAAAGGTTAGGTCTCAAAAAACAGTCGAATATTAAAAAAGGTTAGGTCTAAAAAAATAGTCGAGTATTAAAAACGGTAAGGTCTCAAAAAAAGTTAGGTCTGGAAAAGGTTAGGTCTCAAAAAAGTTAGCTTTCAAAAAACATTCGAATATTAAAAACAGTTAGATATAAAAAAAGTTAGGTCTGGAAAAGATTAGATCTCAAAAAACAGTCGAATATTAAAAACAGTTAGGTTTCAAAAAGTTAAATCTCAAAAAATAATCGATTATTAAAAACGGTTAAATCTAAAAAAATAGTAAAATATTAAAAAGGGTTAGATCTTAAAAAAGTTAGTTTTGGAAAAAATTAAATATCAAAAAACAGTCGAATATTAAAAACGGTTAGGTCTCAAAAAAGTTAAATCTAGAAGTTAGATCTCAAAAAAGTTAGGTCTCAAAAAATAGTCGATTAAAAACGGTTAAATCTCAAAAAGAGTTAGGCCTGGAAAAGGTTAACTCTTAAAAAACTGTCGAATATTAGAAAAGGTTAGGTTGTGACCGGATAACCGATAGGCACGAGTCGAGATCAAGACAATTGGGAACTCACCAAAGACTTTGCGCAAGTCGTCACAGTCGCCAGCCCCTTTATGTCCACCAAGAGGCAAGGATTTCCGCTCCCAGGGTTGTCGCTCAGTTCTGCTGCGCTGGAAGCTCTGCGTTTCTGGATGTGCCGGAAGAATGAACAACACAATGGAACGCCTTCACGTGCCGTCGCACAAAACCAACAACGCTTATTTCGCGATTATCGCTAATCACTAATTTTCTTTCTGTTTCAGGTGCTGCTGTCAACGTCAGGATGTCCTCCCAGGTCGCCGTCAATCCCACAGGGACTTCACCAGGTAAGTATATTTTCAGAGGGTGTCTTGCCCGTGGCCCCGTTGGTTATCAGGATCGGTTCAGCTCAGCTCGCCAGGAATCCGTCACGTCTCAGTGATCACACGCACGTCGGAAAGATAGGTGAACGAATAAACTCAATTCAGTATGTTTATTAACAATAACAAAACAACGGTTTATTCAACTCTGATTTTGTTCACAGGAATCCGTCCGCGTCGCTTATTCACAAACGATTCGCACAATTTCGGATTTCCAAGAACACTTCGGCCTACTCGCATTCGGCCGCTTGTAATTAATACGCTTTTAACGTGCACAGCACGGAACTCACGCACTCGCGTGATCTCGTGTTTCGGTGTTTCGAGATCTTGGCTTTTTAGAATCTCAATAGCGCGCGAAAACTCTTGCGTCGGTATTCCGCGGTGTTATCGCTAGGAAATTCTGCGCGCGAAAGCTCACGAGAGCTCTCGGTGCTCGCTTTTGTACTCGGGAGAGAGACGCTACTCCCTCCCGTCGGAATCCGCCAATCGCGCGTAAGCTTTACTGCGCCGCTGCCGGGAGCGCCCGGGCTTCCCCCTCCCGTCGGGTTGCGCCAACCACGCGTGGCGTCGTTTCCCCCGGGCGCGGGACTTCGCTGCAGTCCCCACTCCTCGCGGCTTGCTCGGCTGCGCGGTTTGGTTGCGCTGTGGGCATCGTACATGCTGCCCCCTCCAGCTTGGCGGATCCCCATCACCAAGGTGGAGACTGCACTTGCGAGTGCAGCTACTATGTGTTGATTGCAATTAAAGTGCAATCCACACCAATTACGTGTTTTATGCCGGGTTAAAGCCATGATACCAAGAAGTGCATTGAACATGCATAGGAAATCAAGAATGTTATGTTGAGCCTCAAATTAACAATATTGAAGAGAAAACAAACGTAGCACAAAAGTTGTGCTTCAAGCATGTCAAAGTGACAGATTTTTTACTATGTGAAATCAAACAAAGGTGATATGGCTCAGTATGATTTGTTCTGAAAATGACTTTAATCCGACTGTGTCGCCCGTACTTAAGAATTAAGGAAACTATTATGGCAATCGCTGCTATGTGAATACAGGCAAAAATATAATTATAATAACTATGACTATTAATAGGATGACTACTAAAGTGATTATAACAATAGTAGGTAAGTATAACATTTTTTATAACTAATTTGAAAAGCATAAAATGATTACAAGAATGAATAATAATAAAATTATGACCAACGTAAGTAAAGTCATGATAAGAACGAAAAACATTTCTTAAGGACTAGATTGCGGAATATATTTTTGAGAGAATATAAGATACAATATACAATATAATGCAAACACGATTATTATATAATTTTATAAAATGAGTAAGGTGGTGTGGGCGCGCGTTTACGTCTAACTTAAAATTAAGGTTAATATGCATAAACAATATTGATATAACTTATCATGAAAATAACTAAAACAGTATGGACGCACGTTTACTGGCAACCTAAAATAAGGGGTTGACATGCGCAAATGAAAAGAAGTGAAAATTTATTATAAATCACTAAAAGAGGTATGAATACGCATTTAATGTTAACTTAAAAAAAAAATGGTTAACGCGCAGGTAAGAAAAGGTAATGTTTATATATGCGCTATTTATTGGGGCGCACTATAGGGTTGGGGCTTCCCGCTGGCGATCTTCTTGGTCGACCGCAGGTTGTTGCGCACGCTGTATAATGATGCTGACCGCCTCCTTTGTCTGGGCCCCCTTGAGTTCAAATGGTACTGCTGTGGCTGTCCCGGCTATGTCCTCTGGTGATGTCGATGGACCGGGGCGTAGGCTGACCCTGGGGAACGGTTTCAAAGTCTGAAAAAAGTTAGGTCTAGAGAAAGTTAGGTCTCAAAAAACAGTCGAATATTAAAAACGATTAGGTCTCAAAAAAGTTAGGTTTCAAAAAACAGTCGAATATTAAAGACGATTAAGTCTCAAGAAAGTTAGGTCTTAAAAAACAGTCGAATATTAAAGAAGGTTAAATCTTAAAAAAATTAGCTCTCAAAAAGGTTTAAGTCTCAAATATCAAGGTTTTGTCTGAAAAAATAAAAGTAAGAACTGAAAAATAAAAGTTACATCTGCAAAAAATACGTTAGAACTAAAAAATAAAGGTTAGGATGTGACCGGATTACCGAATGACGTGACTCACGAGTTTGGACAAACAAAGATTCACAAACCTTTCGTTGCAGGTTTTCACAGTCGCCAGCCTCTTTATAACCTCCAAGAGGCAAGGTGTGGTGTCCCGGAATTGTCGCTCTGCTCAGGAACGCCGGAACGCACGTCGGTGTTGCTTCCGTTGGAAGGACAGCTACCACTAACTGGATTATATCCCAGAAGAAATTCACAACACACGAACTTCGAACGAACTTATTATTAATCCTTTGTCTCTTTTCTTTCAGGTGCCGCCGTCGTCCCAGGATCATCCAGGATCACCTTCGTCGTCCCACAGGAACTTCGCCAGGTAAGTATATTTTTTATTTTTAGGTTTACCCGCGGTCCCGTTTGTTAATAGGATTTCTCTTTCACAGGATACCCGGAATCTCACGGACTCAGGAACGGACACGCTGTCTGGTATGCAGGTAAGTGAGAGATAACACTTGATTGTTTTTAGTAACAAATAACAAACAGTATGCTTTATTCAAAGTTGCCAATGTCACATCTGTCACATTTATCCCGAACGCGGCGCTTGTTCACAAACGAGTAAACGCACTTTTGTGATGTCGGGAAAATCGAACCTACTCGCATTCGGTGGATTTAATATGTTTATTACGCGGATGACACAGTTCACAATCGATCCGCGGAACTCTCGCTTGTCCCAATTGCCTACTCGAGTTCGGCGGGACTATCTCTCAAAACGCGCGAAAACTCTTTTCTTCGGTTATTCGCGGTGTTATCGTCTTGATTTCTAGCGCGAAAGCTCGCTTTCTTTAACGTGCATAGCACGGAACTCACGCACTCGCGAAAACTCGTATTTAATTATTCCGAGTCGCAGTCGCTACGATACTCAGCGCGGGAGAGTCCTTCGTTCGATCTGCCGCGATGTTAAGTCTAAGATATCTTGCGCGCGAAATCTCCTGAGAGCTCTCGGTGCTCGCTTAAGTACTCGGGAGAGTGACGCTACCCCCTCCCGTCGGGATCCGCCAATCATACGCTAACTCGCACGCGTCGCTGCCGGGAGCGCTCGGGTTTCCCCCTCCCGTCGGGTTACGCCAACCACGCGTGGCGTCGGTTTCCCCCGGTCGCGGGACTCTGCTAAGGCCCCCACTCCTTACGGCTCGCTCGGCTGCGCGGCCTGGTTGCGCTGTGGGCATCGTGCTTGGTTGCCCCCTCCAGTTTGGCGTATCCCCACCATTGAATGGAGATTGCACTTGCAAGTGCAAATATTTGGTTTTGATCGCATTTAAGGTGCAATCCATACTTATTATATATCTTAATGTTAGACGCGGCTCATTAAAGCCACGATACCAGAAAATGCATTGAGTATGCGTATGAAACCAAAAATGTTGCGTTAAGCCTTAATATTATGATATTATAAAGAAAGTAAACATAGCACAAAAATTGTGCCTCATGCATATTCGAATGACTAGTTTTGTCATGTAATTTAATAGAAAAATATTATTGGTTAATAGGAACCTCTTATTAGGTGTTAATAGTGCACTAGAGTGCGTTTTTATGCATTTTCTAATATTATTTAAAGGTTTTGCGTATTGCACTTAAAGTGCAGTTTTCACGCAAATATTGCACTTAAAGTGCAGTTTTCTTAAGATTAACTTTATGAACGTCGCTACGCAAATACAGGCAAACATAGGATTATAATAATGATAATTATTAAGAGTATGATTACTAAGGTAAGTATAACAATTGTGGGTAAGTATAACTATTTATAAGATTTATTTCGTAAACTTAGAACACAGAATGCATGCAAATGCAAATAAAACTTCGGAATATAAAATAATAATTAGCAACTTTGACTGTATTAGGACGCTAAACATTTAACTTGCGCCTTTGATGAAAATAACCTTAACGTATAAAAAATCATTAAACGAAACAAAGGCAAGAGCGATTATTTAATTCGCGGGGTCGGGCATATCATTCCTGTCGGGCTGGCTGCTGCTCCTCGCCCTCGTAGCTGATGTGATCCTGGGCACGTTCCAACACGATGCTGACCACACTCCTACCCTCTATTATTTTGTTTTCCGCCTTGGTTGACTTAAACACCGGCGTTGGACCTCCCGTGTGCTCCTGGGCTGCCGTGGATGGTCCCGGTTGCTGGGCGACCTGAGTAGACGGTCGCAAGGACTTAAAAATAAAAGTTTCGTCTGTTGAAAATAAAAGTTAAAACTTGAAAATAGAGGTTAGGACTAAAAAATAAAGATTAGGACTGAAAAATAAGTTTTGTCTGCCGAAATTAAAGGTTAGGACTGAATAATAGAGGTTAAGACTAAAAAATAGAGGTTAGGACTGAAAAATAAAATTTTCGTCTGCTGAAATTAAATGTTAGGATTGAAAAATAAAGGTTAGAACTGAAAAATAAAAATTAAAATTGAAAAATAAAAGTTCCGTTTGCCAAAAATGAAAGTTAAAACTGAAAAATGAAAGATGTCTGAAAACAAAAAATAGGAACTAAAAATATAAAAGTTCGGACTGCAAAAAAAAGTCAAAGCTGGAAGAATAAAAGTTACGTTTGAAAAAATAAAAGTTAAAAATGAAAAATAAAAGTTGCGTCTAAAAAATAAAGGTTGGGACTGAAAAGATGAAAGTTGGGAGTGAAAAATAAAAACTACGTCTGAAAAATAAAAGTTGGGTTTGAAATAATGTAGGTTAGAGCTTATCTCGTAAACTTTATCTCGTAAACTGTCAACTTTACAACAAAGTGTAGGAAATGAAATATGCGCCTCGTCGAAACGAACAACTTTTGTCCCGAACACTTCGCTATACCGCTTGGTTGCGGAGAAAAAGTAGAAAAACCTTATCTCGTACACTGTCAACTTTTGTCTGCCGAAATTAAAGGTTAGGACTGAATAATAGAGGTTAAGACTAAAAAATAGAGGTTAGGACTGAAAAATAAAAGTTTCGTCTGCTGAAATTAAATGTTAGGATTGAAAAATAAAGGTTAGAACTGAAAAATAGAAATTAAAATTGAAAAATAAAAGTTCCGTTTGCCAAAAATGAAAGTTAAAACTGAAAAATGAAAGATGTCTGAAAACAAAAAATAGGAACTAAAAATATAAAAGTTCGGACTGCAAAAAAAAGTCAAAGCTGGAAGAATAAAAGTTACGTTTGAAAAAATAAAAGTTAAAAATGAAAAATAAAAGTTGCGTCTAAAAAATAAAGGTTGGGACTGAAAAGATGAAAGTTGGGAGTGAAAAATAAAAACTACGTCTGAAAAATAAAAGTTGGGTTTGAAATAATGTAGGTTAGAGCTTATCTCGTAAACTTTATCTCGTAAACTGTCAACTTTACAACAAAGTGTAGGAAATGAAATATGCGCCTCGTCGAAACGAACAACTTTTGTCCCGAACACTTCGCTATACCGCTTGGTTGCGGAGAAAAAGTAGAAAAACCTTATCTCGTACACTGTCGACTTTACAACAAAGTTTGTAGGAGATAAAATATGCGCCTCGTGGAGACGAACAACTTTTGTCCCAAACACTTTTCGCTATAACGCTTGGTTGCGGAGAAAAAGTGGAAAAACCTTATCTCGTAAACTCCCAATAAGAACAGGATCGCTTTATATACGTTTGTTAAACGTAAGCATGGTGTAAAACTGGTATAGATATGACATGTACGTATATGGGCTACACGTTTTTTATATGGTAGTGTAATATACGTTTATAATAATCGTTTTTACTACGTATGTATAATACGAAACGTATTTTATACGTTGAAAAATAATTTATAAAACCGCAAAATTTTATCTACGTTTATACTACGTATAAAAATCATACAATATTCTAATTAAATTAACGTTTTTCTAATACGTTTATTATTTATGAAAAATATCCTTTTAAATAACGTATTAAGAATAGGATTTAATATCCAGATATTATATACTCTTTAAATACGTTAACAAAAGGTTGAGCATATATTATATTTATACGCTTGCATTGCGGCAAGATCTGTATAATACGAAACGTATTTTATACGTTGAAAAATAATTTATGAAACCGCAAAATTTTATCTACGTTTATACTACGTGTAAAAATCATACAATATTCTAATTAAATTAACGTTTTTCTAATACGTTTATTATTTATAAAAAATATCCTTTTAAATAACGTATTAAAAATAGGATTTAATATCCAGATATTATATACTCTTTAAATACGTTAACAAAAGGTTGAGCATATATCCAGGTATAATCATTCAAACTTTAATGTTTTTTTTTGGTTATTAGTTTTTTAGATAAAAATATTTATTTCTTTTATATAAATTAATGACAGAAAATCAATTTATTTACGAATTTAAATATTGGTGCACAATAAATATTTTACATGTGAAAAAATATCGCGGCCCTTTGCACTTCCTAGTAAATCGCCACGAAAATCGCGCGTGGTGTTTTTGTTCGAGCCTCAAAGCTTCTTTGCAATCTTCGCGACCACGACGTCCGGCGCCGCGACACCAGTCTTCGCGCTCTCGTGGCTCGCGCCCTTTTTTCTCGATGCTCGACGATCTTGTGATTTGTTTTTGTTCGAGCCTCGAAGCCTCTTCGCGACACATGCCTTCGCGCCTTCGTGGTGATCAATTTCGTGTCTCCCTGGTCTCCAGTCAGTTTAGTGCAGTTTAGTGACGAGCGTTGAACAGAATATTGGAGATTGGACATTTATTTTTGTTGGAGTCTCGAAGCTTCTTCGTGATCTTTGTGCAAGTCTTCACGCCTTCGCGACATTCGCGATCACCGATTTTGTAACAAGCGTTGAACAGAACACTGGAGATTGGACATTTACAGGTATAAATTATTTTACTCCTAATGTTTTCTAAAATAAATGTGAATAAATGAAGGTATTTTTACGTTACGTAATTAGATAAAAATATAGCGTGTAAATTATTTTTAGACGTATGCGATTGTCGGCAGTTTCCGTTTTCAGAAATCTTTTGAATTATTAATTCGTGTACTTTTATATTCTTTTTAACTCTAAGATTTATTTTGATTGAATTTATCATTTATATATATTTATTACATAAATCAAAATAGTATTTTTCAATAAACTTTATTTTTATTTTAATGGATTTGTAAGTATGTAACTATTTTTATAAATTGTAAATTTAACTATGCTACAAAGTAATATTTAAAAACACATTATTAATAAGACAATTTCTGAAAACTTCGAATCTGCTGATAATTGCGTACGTTTGAAAATAATTTACACACGATATTTTTATCGATTTAATTAATGTAAAATATATTCTTTTTCTTAGAATTTATGTGAAACTTAACGACAAAGAGAACAAAGAAGGATGTTACAAAAAGGCTCGCTTTTTGCGCTGCTGGGGAAAAATAAAAGAAACATCTTATAGTTTTTAAAGCGAGGAATTTGATGGTATAAGTTAAAATTACGTTATATGACGAGAACATAGAAATGGATCTTAAATCGAGAAAACGCGTGGCATCGCAATCATTCGCGAGACAAGATTGCTACGTTACATGTGTGTAAAGTATAAAATATTTTATAAAAATGCTATATATATTTCGCTATATTTAATAACGAAAATACTGACGCAACGGTCGTGCGCTTGCACGAACGTGTTCAAGACAACTTCCTCCATCCATTGAACCGCCGCGCGCCGTGCAAACGTATGAGAACTTTCCTTTGCGCCTCATATTTTTGGTAATAATTATAGAATTTTTATAAGATATTTTATACTTCTAATATTAAGACATGATGTATCACATTGTATATTATCGATACAACGCAGTGTCTTGTCTCGCGAATAATTGCGATGTTATGCGTTTTCTCGATTTAAACTCAATTTTCTACGTGTTTCTGTCTTGTGACATCATTTTAACTAACATCATCGGATTTCTCGTTTCAAAAACTGCAAGACATAATGTTTCTTTTACTTCTTCCGAGCGGAATGAAAACAGATTTTTTCGTAACAATCTCCTTTGTTTTCAAATTTTAAACGTAAAGCATTTCTTTATGTTTCATCGTTTCAGTATACATTTTACTGGAGAATTTGGTCGCCACTATTCCTCACCTAACGCCCTCGTACTTCATTTTTGTTTCGAACCTCGGAGCTTCTTCGAGACACCGACCATCAGTGTGACGAATTTTGATACGATTACAGGTAAACTATGTTCTACGCTTTTTCTTTAAAAATTTACGTAGCTATCTTGGGTTTGGATCGAAGTTTGAACAAATAATAAAAATTTAAAATAATTAATAAACAATATAAATTCTTCAGCCAATTTTAAGATTAAAAAACGATATAAATTGTATAATATACGTTTGAAAATAATTTATGTGTAGTATTTTTTAATTATCTTTTTGTTATTTTTTTAATGTAAAAAATTACTGGAATGTGAGAATATTAACATAAAGACGAATTAAATAATTAATCGAAATTTAAATAAAACAAATTTGTTGAAAATTATTATTTTGATTTTAATCATAATATGGGTTTATTTGCAAAAATTTTAATTGGAAATTTCGGACTTTAGTGGATAATGAAATTTATATTGCACAAAATATTGCACAATTTACACGTTATATTTTTATCTTATCACTTAATGTAAAAATACATTTATTTGTTCCTGCAATTTATGTGAAAATTAATAACAAATAAAATAAATATGTTAAAAAATTTTATGTGAAACATGTTTTGTTTATATAAATACTTTTTTATGTATATAATAATTTACCGTGAAAATTATGCGTGAATTATACGTGAAAATTTGTTGGTGTCACTTTTTACACTTTGAGTCATTTATTTTTACAATTTTTACAATTAAACCTATGTTATGAAATTTAAAACAATAATTCGATGCTGAGATCTCGATATATGTTTTAAGTTAGTACAGGATATATTTCATGATTTGTTTAATGATTTATAATATATTATATAAAATAATTATAATTATTATTTACTATAATAATTATTATATAAAAATATAATAGTTATTATTATTAATAAATATTTTTACAGATTATTGCTTTAACTTTATGTTTTATAGGCATAAACAACTTAATTATTAATTATCATTATTAATATTAATTGCATAACATTGCTAATTCATAATTTTCTTGTTTTTTAAAGGTATTTCGAAAAATGTGTGATAATATAAGGCTTTTAAGTAAACGCCAAAGGCGTCGAAAGGTAACCCAGTCAGTGAAAAAGATATTAACAAATGTGAACATTGAAAATAATAATTCTAATATTTTGCACAATGTTGGTAATCTTTTACCTGACGTATGCTTCAATGTCAGAAATAATGATCCGGTAAATGATGATATGATAGTAGAAGTAGATAATGTAGGTATGCTAGATTATGAGAATATTCCCACTATTTTGGCTGAAAATCATAATTCTAATAGCATCTTTGAAGGTAATCTTTTTCATTCTGCCGAAAACGTCTATTCTTCTGAAAACTTTGATGAGAGTAATAAAGACAAAAATGTAGTGACGCATACTTTCTCAGTAAATCCAAAAACTTTTACTAATAATTTGCGTCAATTAGCTAATGTCCATAATCTTACACATGCTGCATTGGATCAAATTTTGAATCTAATTAATCCAGCCTATCCATTTTTGCCTTCTACTGCCAAAACCCTACTTCGTACACCTAGAAAAGTAGAAACAATTCCTTGTGATAATGGAAAGATGTGTTACTTCGGTGTGAAACATTGTTTAATTCGTAAATTACGAAATGGTGGATTAAAACAAAATATTCCAATTGTTAAACTGATTATAAACATTGATGGGTTACCTATATTTAAAAGTAGCAGTACGAATTTATGGCCAATTTTAGGTCGTAGCGATAATCTTGTCGATGACCGTCCATTCATGATCGCATGTTTCTGTGGCGAAGAAAAGCCATCAAATTTTGACCATTATCTCAATCCTTTTATAGAAGAAATTAGTTCTTTGCGAAAACACGGTTTTCAGTATAATGACAAAATATTGTATGCTGAAATTGAATGTTTTGCTGCCGATGCACCGGCAAGAGCTATGCTAAAGATGATCAAAGGACATTCAAGCACATATGCATGCAAAAAGTGCACGATTAAAAAAGTAAAAAAAGCAAAATATTTTCCGACTAAAATAAAGAAATCGGTAGTTTTGCAAACTAATAGTGATTTTATATGTAATAAAATAGATGGTCGTCATATCAAAGGTAAATCGCCCTTACTTGCATTAAACATAGATATGGTAACACAGTTTGTACTAGATCCTATGCATTTAGTATACCTAGGAAGTATGAAGCGTCTACTTATAATGTATTGGGTCGAAGGAAAACGTCCTTGTAAACTCTCACGACAAAACATTTCAGCTATAGATTACAATATATAAATAATACGTCCATTCGTCACTGCGGACTTTTGTCGAAAGCCTCGAAGTCTAATGCACCTACATAGATTTAAAGCAACAGAGTTTCGTTTTTTTACTTTATATAGTGGTCCAATTGTGACATATAACATTCTTGACAATGTTAAATATGATCATTTTATATTATTTTATGTAGCAATCACCATCTTATCCAGTGCGCCTTTGACCAAGTCTTACTTGCATGTTGCTGACGAATCTATTAGGCAATTTGTTCGCAAAGCTCCCGAAATTTATGGTGAGGATTTTGTTGTATATAATATTCATTCATTGTTGCATCTTTGCACAGATGTACAAACATACGGCCCTTTAGATAGGTACGGTTGTTTTCCTTTCGAAAACTACCTCCAATCATTAAAAAGACGAATTCGCTCAAAACGATTACCTCTAGAACAAGTATGCAATCGTATTGCAGAGGAAGACATTGATGTTAAAATGAAATCAACTACGAATTTTGTGCCTAAACAAGTTCACTACCCAAATCGAAACATAGTTTCGCATTTTACATGTGAAAAATTAATATATGGGAATACAAAATTATCTTGCAAAATTCCCGACAATACTGTAGCCATTGGCAATCAAATTTATGTTATCAGTCAGATTATTTATATAGACGGTAAATATAAATGTATTGGAGCTTCCTTTAAATTCTCAGAGGATTTATATCAACATCCAATACGTTCGTCTAAACTAGGTATTTTTTATGTAAAAAGTATAAATGTGAACAATTCAACTACATTTTTTGTTGATGACATCGTATAAATGCCTTCGATTGCCATTTATGGATGGATTTGCAGTTTTTCCCATTATTCACCATGTGTTGTAATTTTTTTTTAACCGAAAGTTGCTGCGTTATAATGCATAAGTAGCATAACTAATTTAATTAGACTTTGAATAATATATTCACACATTCTTCGTAATTCTTTTTAGACAAGAAATATTGTAATTTTACATTTGCAAAAACTAATAAGTATATATATATATATATATATATAGTAGCGAATAAAATATACATTTATTTATTTATATTTATTGTGTATATAGAATTATTAAATTATGTCTACAAACATAAATAAAGCAAATAAAATGTATGCTCTCGTGGAGTTTTTAAATGGAAGCAAAAAAGAATGTGCCGTTGTGCCACTGATATGGCTCATAGAAGACCTGAAAATTTGTTATTGGCCGAAAACAAAAACTGAACAAGCGTTTGAAAAACTTGTCTTAGATAATGTACCGTACGACTCAACATGGTACAAATTTAAAGCTCACAGAATATTAAAGACTTTAGGTATGGATCTCGATATAAAATATAAATTTATATTTTTTTATTTTTGTTATTACCATATTTGTATTTTATTTTGCTTCATTTTTATGTTGTTAAATAATTGGTTAAGTCCGAAACGTACATTAAATTTCTCAGTCATGTCATAGGGGGGTTAACTGAGTTTTATTTATTTATTCATATTCTAACACCTTGATTTCGCTCGTATTTGACGTTATTTCTTTTATGATCTAAAATTAGATATTTACATTTTTTAACGTATACATATATATGTAATATGCAGAAGATTACAATGCCATTATAAAATATATGGAGATTATCTTGGAGCATGGATCAACAGAAGATGACGGAACAGGTATTTCGGACGTATCTCTGAAACAGAAATTGCAACCATGCTATGATGGGGAGGATTCCAATACTTCAGAATCCGATGACTGTGATTATGCTAAAAGGCGTCAAAAGAATCCAAAACATTTGAAAGATAAGTCGGATTCCGATTCCTCCGACGTATCAATTGTAAAGAATAAACAAAAGGAAAGGTTTGATGAAGAAGAAAAATCAAAAGATGACTATGAAGTAGATACTAAAAAGAGTAAAAAAAATCTGAAAAATTCGAAAGACATGTCTGATTCCGATTCCTCCCACGAATCGATTGTAAAGAACAAACGGAAGGAAAGGAGATTTGATGAAGCAGAAAAATGAAAAACCTCTAACGCCAGGGTACAATCTCAAAGTTAGTATACATTGTAAAATATTTATCTATATATGAACGGGTGAAATAGATTGAGATATATTTAGAGGTCCCGGCACTTTCTAATTACCTTGTATATGTATATGTATCATACACTAAAAATAGTATAAAAAATAAATAAATGTGTCATTATTCTTTTTTAATCAAAACATATATACCGGCCAAAGTAAAATAATATGAATAACTTTAATATTTACAGAAGCTTTAAATACTGTTTACGCGAGCAGAAAAGAAAACAACAATCCGATTTCTCCGATCAGAGGGAGAAAATGATTCAACGGGCATCTTATCGGCACAACAATTTTAAAAATATGTTATAAAGAAATTTGAAGAAGTAATGGTGTTGCTGGAACAGAGTAATGCTTCTTCTGTTCGTCTTCTGAATTCTCTTCAGACGTACATGAATCCAACTTCAAAACCAGATGGATTTCCTGATTTGCCTTTGACAACCGACGATGAATTTCGAAAGTTGGAACTGATGCTATCAGAAAAAGCGGCGGATAACCCTAATGGCCGAAAAGAACCCGCACTTGCTTATACATATTTGGTATATGTTCAGAAATCTTTTTTTATTGCTTTTTTTTTATAACATTAAAATTATGCATTGAAAAATGATATACTTATAGAAAGGACGATTGTCAACAATTGGTGGAGCTGATCAGAGATCCTGCGTCATGAACATATTAAAATTTGTAATGACAAATCAGCTGGCTATGTCTTACAATTGGAAGGGGCTACATAATAAAAAAAGTTTTGAAAAAACAAAACTACGTGAAGTTATTACGGGTATGTAAACAGTTATAAACATAATGTTCCATTTTCTATATAATTTCCATAATTCACATCTATGATCAGATTAAAATATCTTCATTAAAATATCTTCTTGGTCAATCTTTTACAACATTTATAAAATATTTATAAAATGTATAAATATGTGTAAATATATATTTTTTTAAAGATTAGAAATTTGTAAGGTACATATATTAGAGCGTGCCAAAAAATGAGAAGTTTAAAAGTTTAGTTTTTTTTGCTATAAACTTTTCGTACAATGTGTAAAACAGCAACACAAAAGAATAGAATTATTTATGTGATGTTCTTTCCTCAAAATATTTTAGTGTTACAAAACTGTTAAAAATATATTATTTTTGTCAACTTTATGGGATCGACATTTTAAAATTATTGTTGTTTCCAATTTAAATATATTTTCTTTTTTACAGAAGCGGCCAAGGTTCAATTCCGTGGAAAAGAATCATTGGACGCAGCAATAAAAGAGGCGATTCAAAGTTGGCTGAAGTTAGCGAAAAGTAGACACGTATACGGTTCAACCAAAAAGTAGTATACTCATTTATACTTTTTAAATATTTTAAATATTTAATTTATATACTGTTTAAGAATAAATGATATTTTAAACAAATTGTCAAACTTCCTACAATACTTATATAAATATATATATCAAGAGGCACGGTAGTGCCTCGCGCCAAGTGTACGCGCAGCGAGGCACCACCGCTGCTTCTTTTACGCGAGACGCCTTTTGCGATTTTCTGTAATTATCGGATTCTCAATAACGGCTGAATCGATTGATTTCTAAATAGGTTTAATGGATAGCTTGGATTCGATTTATATAATGAAAGTATTTTTATTTTTCCGCTACATGACTTACGAGCGAAGATATTGCGATTAAAGTTTTTCGCTCAAGAGTAAATCTGTTTAAGAAACGTCGTAGTCATCGTCGTCGCCCGGCCGCTAGGACAAATGGCGGCGGTTTGTATTTTGTACTGTTGCTTTCCGCGCGATAGATGGCTTACGAATTGACACGGAACACGAGTAATTATAGGTTTGTTCTTTTTAGTTGTTTGCTACACTAGTTTCTAACTTACTGCACCAGTGCAGCAGTGCAGTGAAAAAGAACAGACCATTTGTATCGTGATTGGCGATCGGCGCGCCGCGTATTGAGGTAATGATTTGAGGTTAATCATGTGACAGTTCGAGGTTAGTGTCATGTTGACGTGCGCGAGGTTAATGACAAGTTAATTTTTATTATACATAATTTTCATCTTACATCGTAGATTACATCATGAAAGAAAATATGGCTATGCCTAAATTGATAATTATCTCAGATAAGTTACACAAAATTGTATGATAAATATTCTGAGATAAGAGTAATACTTTGTATTATGTTTTATTTTTAGTTTTTAAAAGAAAGAGAGGAAGAAGTGTCTTGTGCGAAGTGTATACGTCCTACTGTGGATAAGAAGCCAAAATCATAAAAAATCTATTTAAAAAAAAGAGGATAATGTTGGAGCAAGCAAAAGTAGTACCCAGTACTACGCTATTTAACTCAACTACCTAACGTCAAGATTGAACGTACTACTTTTACACACACATCACTGTGCAGTTCCGAATTCATGCGGTCCGCATTTTCCTTTCCATATTCTACAAGTAATATAGGAAACAAGATAGCTATTGCGTCTACTCTAGTCCACAGGTCGGGCGCAAGGAGATGGGTGTGAGTGTGCCACGTGCAACCTGGAGATGTGCTTACTGAAGGGATTACTATTAATAATTTGCAACATATCAGTGAACGCGAGCCAAAGGACTTTGATCTGTTGGTGCATCCATGTGCCAGGAGTATTTTTATGAAGCATTCCAAGTAAGCTATTGAGAGCAGGTATACCCTGAAAGTCCTTTGTGAAGGGAAGACCAGATTATGGCAACGGGTTGTGCATATTTCATTGTTTCTTGGTCTATCTTTTCTAGATGGCATGATGAGGAAGAAGAGTCAATTTCAAATAGCAGATGCAAGACTTTTGAAGAACAGCAGTTGTGGTACAATATTATACTTAGACAGTATAGTTTTACAACCTAACTTAAAGAATACAATCAAATGCGTTGCCTCAGCCATTTATCATATTAAGAATAGAACCTTGCAGCGATAGATTAATATATTTGATAAACTACACTCATTAACGATAATATATCACTTCTGTAAATTTTTTTTTACTTTCCTTTATTGAAAATTCCATAATTTTAAGTTTGATCCTAAGATTTCAGCTGTTTAACGTTGACTGATGGTTTAACTATATAAATACTTATATAGTCAAAGTATGTATGTTTAAAAACAGTATCTAACAGTATAAATCTATCTTTCAGAGAGATGGTGTTTCTGATTATGATGATATAAACTTAATCCGGAGCATAAGCAGATATATAAATTTCTAAGAACATTGTTTAACGCCGCTTAGCTCACCACTGACTGTACTATTATAACGCTGGTTTACTTTGAACACGTACTTATGCAGAAAGAAGATGCTGTAGATGCTGCAATTTAATATAAATGTTCCTACTAGTGTATATACCAAATTACTTATTACTCTCAAATGTAATTTATATGATTTAAGAAAATAATGATAATGAAAATTCTTTAGTTTAAAGTTAGTAGCATTGATTGTTTAAGTTAACATAATCCGGAGCACAAGCAGATATATAAATTTATTAAGACATTATTGTTTAATGCCGCTTAGCTCACCGCTGACGGTGCCATTACAACATTACTATTATTACATTATTATTACTTATTTTATTTATATTATATGCCAAATATTACTTCCTATAGATTTTCCTGTTTTATTCTATTGTATTTCATTTCACTTTTCATTCGGTTTATTGTAAATATTGAAAAACAAGAAATATTTGGCATATAATATAAGTAAAATAAAAATGTAATGGCATCATCAGCGGTGAGCTAAGCGACGTTAAACAACAATGTCTTAATAAATTTATATATCTGTTTATGCTTTGGATTATGTTAACTTAATACAATCAATGCTGCTAATTTTAAACTAAAGAATTTTTATTATGTGTAATTTGGTATATACACTAGTAGGAACATTTATATTGAATTGCAGCATCTACAGAATCTTCTTTCTGCATAAGTAAGTGTTCAAAGTAAACCAACATTATAATAGCACAGTCAATAATGAGTTAAGCGGCGTTAAACAATGTTCTTAGAAATTTATATATCTGCTTATGCTCCGGATTAAGTTTGTTATAATCATCAGAAACACCATCTCTCTAAAAGATAGATTTATACTGTTAGATACTGTTTTTAAGCACACATACTTTGATTATATAAGTATTTATATAGTTAAACCATCAGTCAACGTTAAACAGCTGAAATTTTAGGATCAAACTTAAAATTATGGAATTTTAAATAAAGAAAAGTGAAAAAAATTAGATAATAGTAAATATATACAAAAATAAAGATAGAAATAGATCATCATTGATTTACAGAAGTGACATATTATCGTTAATGAGTGCAGTTTCTCATCAAATATATTGATCTATCGAGGTTCTATTCTTAATATGAAAACGAGGCAACGCATTTGATGGTATTCTTTAAGTTAGGTTGTAAAACTGTATACTGTCTAAGTATAAATATTGTACCGTAACTGCTGTTCTTCAAAGGCCTTGCATCTGCTATTTGAAATTGACTCTTCTTCCTCATCATGCCATCTAGGAAAGATAGACCCAGAAACAACGAAATATGCACAACCCGTTGCCACAATCTGGTCTTCCTTTCACAGAGGATTTTCAGGGTATACCTGCTCTCAATAGCTTACTTGGAATGCTTCATAAAAATACTCCTGGCACATGGATGCATCAACAGATCAAAGTCCTTTGGCTCACGTTCACTGATATGTTGCAAATTATTAATCCCTTCAGTAAGCGCATCTCCAGGTTGCACATGGCACACTCAGACCCATCTCCTTGCGCCCGACCTGTGGACTGGAGTAGAAGCAATAGCTATTTTTGTTCCCTATATTACTTATAGAATATGGAAAGGAAAATGTGGATCGCGTGAATTCGGATAAAAAGGGATGGTTATAAAAAATATACATATTCAATTTAAATTTAATTATGCTTATATATTTATTTAATTAAAAATTACATTTCGTACAAAAAAAACCAGGATGCGTTTTATGCTCTGAAACAATAAAACAAAATGTTATTTATTTTGTACATTTACTGTGATGTGTTGTTTTTTATTATTACTTATATTACTTACTTTTTACTGATAGGTAATATATATATTTTGGCCTCTGCCAATGTGCTTCCCACGGCCTCTCCCGCGTCCTCTCCCACGGCCTCTCCCGCGGTCTTGCCCGTGGCCCCTTTTTGATTTCTTGCTCCCGCGTTGCCAGCGAGGAGCTGTAAAAAAGAAAAAATAAAACATTAATAAAATATTAATATTCTTTTTTTTATCATTTAATTAGAAAGAAGCAAATAAACCACTACAAAGTCTTGACGTAGAATGGAATTGAAACATATCTTAGCATGAATTCAAAAAACAATGTTAATATACTATGTAATCTGTGCACAGTTTTATAATTTGTTTGTATTAAAAATGATTTGATATACGAGACTGAAACGTCTACTTATGTTACACTAAGATAATATACGTTTTCTACGCCAATACCTTGTAGTGGCTCATTTGCCTCTTTCTAATTTAATTTTGATAATTATTATGTTGAGCCTTGAAATTTTTACTTACGTCTTGTATTTTGTTGTGGCAATGCCGGTGGTGGTGGTGGTGGTGGTGGTGGTGGTGGTGACTGCATAAATCCTCCCCACGGCCATATCCACGGAGCCCATGGGTACCATGTCGGTGCTGACGCCGCCGTCACCGTCGCCGTCGGCATCGGCGTCGGCGGTAGCGGTATTGATAGTGGTGGTAAGGCCGATGACGTCGCCGGCGGCGGTGGTGGTGGTAGGGCCGATGTCGATGTCAACGGCGGCTGCGACGGTGGTGGGGCCGATGTCGACGGCGGCGGCGGTGGTGGGGCCGACATTGTCGACGGCGGCGGCGGTGGTGGGGCCGACGTTGTCGACGGCGGCGGCGGTGGTGGGGCCGACATTGTCGACGACGGCGGCGGTGGTGGTGGCGGGGCCAATGTCGTCGGCCCTGCCACCGCCGCCGCCGTTGGCGGCATATTCGTTGTCTGCTGCACATGCAGCTTCTCTATTTCGGAAGCTGCATGTGCTATAATTTCGTCTCCCACTGAGTCCGTCTCCATCATTCTGAAAATAAATTTATTCTTTAGTTTATTAGTATCGACGGATATCGTAGGAATGTATAAATATTTCTTAAATATTTGTAGTATTAACGATACTTACATTACGTCTTCGTTGGCCGCCATCTTTTTGATTGCACTTTATCTTGGGGGCACAGACTTTTGCATAACGCATAAATAAGGCTAATATTCATGTGTCGTACGACAAACTGGTTGGACGTTCTTGATTGGTCACAGACTATAGAGAGGTTTCCGAGTCTTTAGAAATGCTCTATCTTATTGTTAATTGAACAGTCTAATTAACTTGTACGATACATGAAATGTTAGCTTAATGCCCTAATGCATAACGCATAAGAGAATTAACCAAAGATTTTTATTTCTAGCGTTTGCGAACGCAGCTTTAGAAATTTTATAGCCGTTTGGATGATGTCTTTATTGTTGATAGATTGTTTATGGCCGCGGTTTGTCTTCATTGATACAGATTATCAATATAATTTGATTATTATTAAATCAAACGTGAGAAGAAAGTATTGAAAATAATATTTTAGTAAGTATCAATAAATGTATAACTATTTTCAAAAGACTTTTGGAATTTTACAAAATTAGATAAAAGCAAGCGGGCATTAAGAGTGAAACACGGTTATGTTATTTTTTATTTATGTTTTGACACGTTTATACTTATTCTGACAATCCGAATTTTAACAATGCTTTTACAATTAAATAAGTTAACATTTTATGATCTGTTTAAATATGGATTTAGGTGGTCGATTCTGTATTTCTGAAGGAGTAAAAATGTGAAAAGTAATAATGTTTTTTAGAAACATAGAACCTTTTGTATTGAAAAGCTAATTCGTCAATTTTGAAGAGCTAACTTGTTAAGTTTATGAAAATATGAGTATATTTATGGATATAAGTACTGCATCCTCAATGCTCGTTTGCCTCTATTTGATTTTTATATTATTTTATAATTAAAATAGTGTAAACTGGAAAAAAATTAATATTTTTATTTTTAAACAGAGCATCTCTACTAACTTATTTCCTAAGGCCGGTATTCATAGTCGGATCTTATATTTAAGATCATCTTAAGTACTGTCTTAAGATGCCATCAGCCAATCACAGAGCCGTATTAGCATTTTAAGATATTGCTTGAGACGATCTTTAAATAAGATTTAACTATGAATACCAGCCTAAATGTCGGAAATGGCTTTAGATTTAGATATGGAAAAATGTTTCAGATGAAAATTGTAGGTAGGATATTAATAATGGAAAAAATATGATTTTGAAAAAAATCGATGTTGCCAAGGTCAGGAGGACGTTATGGTAATACATAAATATTAAGGTGATCTTGTAATCTTGTTATTAAATACCGGACCGGGATTCATATTCGAGTCTTATTTTAAGATTCGTCTCAAGCAATGTCTTAAGATACTAAGGACGGAATTTATAGACCGATCTTAAGTTCAAGAATTGTCTTAAGTCTAGCTTCGAGCAGACTTGAGACTTACTTAACCAATGAAATAATAGCATTGACGTCTCAAGATCGTGCTTGAATAAGATCGGTCTATAAATTCCGCCTTAATATTCTGATTGGTTGATGACATCTTAAGGCAGTACTTAAGACAATTTTAAAAATAAGACATGTCTATGAATATTGGCCATAGTCAAATCTTGTGGCTTGTTCTTTTTCGCTGCATTGTTGCACTGTTAGAGTAAGATAAATATATTTTTTCTCACTCTAACTTATTGCACGAGTGCAGCAGTGCAGTGGAAAAGAACAGGCCATTATATTTAAGATCATCTTAAGTACTGTCTTAAGATGCCATCAACCAATTATAGAGCCGTATTAGCATGTTAAGATATTGCTCGAAATGATTTTAAAATAAGATTTGACTATTAATACCGGTACCGGCCGATGAATACCGGCCCATGTCAAGTCCACGTGTTCATCATGTTTTAAAGCCGTTTCCAAGCTTTAGGGGATGGGTCAGACTTTTGAGATGTTATGTTAAGCCTCGTCTATAATAGCAATAGTGGTAAGGTAATTGTAATTTGCGACAGTCAATGAGTATAAAGCTTTTATGTTGCAATATTTATAGTCGGGTTTCATATTTAAGATTATCTTAAGTACTGTCTTAAGATGTCATCAACCAATCACAGAGTCGTATTAGCATTTTAAGACATTGCTTAAGACAATCTTAAAATAAGATTTGACTATGAATATCGGCCAATGACCTTACTACTACTGCTATTGTAGACGAGGTTTTATATGTAATATTTCTTTTTTACATGTTTTTAGTCACATAGATACTTATATTATCTACTGATTTAGAGAAAAGAGGTAAGGCTTTTTCTTTTTATTTTTCCTTCTTATTTTTTTTCCTTTTTTATACATATATAAATACAGCTGCTGTGCGCGTATATAAAAACGACTGCTTTGCGCGTTTATATAAATACGGCTGCTGTGCGCGTATATAAAAACGGCTGCTTTGCGCGTTTATATAAATACGGCTGCTGTGCGCGTAAAAACGACTGCTTTGCGCGTTTATATAAATACGGCTGCTGTGCGCGTATATAAAAACGGTTGCTGTGCACCTCAAAAACGGTTACTGTGCGTCAATACAAAATTGTTCTATTTATTATAAATAATTATTTTACATAAAAATGTCCATAAAAACAAAAGAACAAGTAACGCTCTCGTCAGAAGAAAAAAGTATTATTGTTCAAGGTGGATGGTTAAAAGATATGCACATGGAGCATTTTAATCACCTTTTAAAAAGTAATTCAAGTTATAAACCCGTTAGTACGTTGCAAACTTATATTCCTGATACAATACCGTCTATGTCAGAAAATGAAAAACATATACAGATTTTACATAGTTCTGATTTTGATTTAGATACTTGTGAATCTAGTTCATTACATTTGTATAAGTTACATGAGCTATTAAATGTAAATGGACATTGGGTGTGCTGTTACTATGATAGAAAAAACATATATATATTTTTGATTCGTCTAATAAAAAGAAGTTGCACAAACGTCATGAACAAGTTTTGAGACGATTATTTCCATTTTATTCTTTTGATAAAAAGCCTATAAGATTTCCTACTGTGCAACAACAACCAAACTGTAACGATTGTGGGGTTTTTGCAATAGCTTTTACTACTTCGTTATTATTCAATATTAAACCCGAAAAAGTAAGATACAACATTAGCAAAATGCGCTCGCACTTATTAGACCTTTTTCAATTTAATAAGATTGAGCACTTTCCTCAAGATTTAAAGTATGGTGTGCCTCAGACAGTGCTTCCATTAGCAGTAATAAGAGCAAAAGAGGCTGAAGCGTTTCGTTTACGTACCAAACGTCAAAGTGAAAAAACGCAATCACAGAAATTGAATCAAAAAATTTGCAATTCTCAACAAACTAAAAAAGAATTATCAAGCATATTAATATCAAAAAATATTGAGCAGTTTGATAAATCTCAAAATAAATCGTGCGTAGAAAATATTGATTCTAATAATAAATATAAAAATAACGTGAAAGTTTACGAAGTAAACAAAGATATAGAAAATAAATTTGCTAATAATCATCTACAAAATAAAAACGATTTTGAAGTCAATAAAAAGAAACGTCGAGAAATGACGCTGTCGTCAGAACAAAAGAGTATTATTGCTCAAGGTGAATGGTTAAATGATCTGCATATGGATCATTTTAATCATCTCTTAGAAAAGTATTCTGCTTATAGACCTGTTGGAACATGGCGAATACAAACAATAGATAGAGTGCAACCAATATCAACCAATAAAAAACATATACAGATATTACCTGTTACGAGGTTGGGACTACATTGGACATGTTGTTATTATGATACAAAGAATATATATATTTATGATTCTTTTAATTCAAAAATATTAAGTGACTGTCAGAAACAATTTTTGGACAAATTATTTCCAACGTATGATTTTATTAAGTGTCCTGTAAAATTTCCTTTTGTGCAAGAACAACCGAATACGCATGATTGTGGTGTTTTTGCCATAGCATTTGCTGTTTCACTATTTTTTAACACTAAACCCGAAAATGTAAGATATGACGTTAGCTTAATGCGTACGCATTTAATACAAATGTTTGAATCCAATAAAATTGAGCACTTTCCTCTAAAATTAAATCAATTTCAAGAAAATTATGATTCTTGGCAAACTAAGGAAAAATTAAATAACGATTTAATAAAAACGCAAAGCTTAAAAGAAAAAAAAATACAATCAATAATAAATAATATTTATGTTGAAAAGATTGATAAAGGATTAGAAAGTGAATTGTATATTGAAAATATTTATCATGAGATTGATAATGATGTATGTAGTGATAATAAGCAAGAAAAAATAAACATTCAAGATACAAATGCAGAAAATAAAAATAAATATTCGGAATATAATTTTGAATTAGGACATATTAATAAAAATAAACAATATCAGCAAGAAAACAATAAACATAGTAACAACCAAGCGCATTATGGTGAAAAAATAGAAAGTTATCGTGTTAAAAAGCGGCTCCGATATCAACAGGATTTAGACACTAATCGTGCTAAAAAACGAAGACTATATCAACAGGATTTAGAGAATAATCGTGCTAAAAAGCGATGTCAATATGAACGGGATTTAGAAAATAATCGCGCTAAACAGGTACAACGATACAAACGAGACTTACAAAATAATCGCGCTAAAAAAATAGAACGTTATAAAAGAGATTTAGAAAATAATCGTATTAAAAAACGATGTCACTACAAAAAGACTTTAGAAAAACAACGTGTACAAAAACAGATACGTTATTTCATCAATTCTGAGCGTGAACAAGAAAGACAAAAAGAATTATCTTCTGATCGTAAGTGGCTTTACAATAAACGATATTATCAGAAAAGAAAATCTGAGTCCATATTTGCAGAGAAAAATTACAATATTGCCAAAAATGTTAATAAAAAGTATTCAAAATTTCGATCAACAAATTTTATAAAAATTCACGGTTCTTTTGACATATTAGTTAAAAATATTTTACATGTACAAAAAATTACAGATTGTAGTAAAGATTATATTGAAGAACGACTAAAAGCAGAACAAATTGTACGCTGGTGTTTCATTATTAGAAACAATTATATTCGTAATATATATAAAACGTTAAGTCTGCTTAAAAATAAATCGGAAACATGTTTAACTGTTGCTGCAGAATATTCTACAGTTGATGATAAATTAAGTGCGTTATGTGGTATATCTAGACATACAGCTTCGTCCGAGAATTATTTCACGGATTCCATGTATCATAATATTACTTCATCCGAAATCAATATAAGTGAACCTTTAATATTAAATACAAGAGGACAAATTGTTAATGCATTACCTTTAATAGAAGCACGAGCAAAAAAATCGTGGTCGTGCAATATTTTATGTAAAATTAAGAATCCGTTTCTAATTGATAGATATCAAAAATTCTTACAAGCTATAAATAAATGTACTTTGAAAAACGTACCGGAATTAATGCAAAAAATTTATGAATGCACTGTGACAATTTTTGATAAGAAATTAGGTAATGCTAAGAAGGGCCATGCACATAGTTGTTATATTGATTTAAATCTTTGTAAAGCTATGTCTATTCCAATGCAATTATTATCACCTCATTTCCCAAAAGTAAGAAATATTAGACGTTTGCTGTATCAACTTTACAGCTTTTATAAAAAAATATTAGAGCTGGATGAAGCGTTAACTTCTGGTGAGGTTGATAAATTAAAACAAATTATAACTTCAGTACAAGAGAAAGCAGATATGTACAAGCATCAGCAATTTGATACAATTTTGAGTGATGATGATATTATTTCTAAATATCATAATGCGTTTATAGCTTTGAAAAAACGTTCATTGGACACACTGCGGTATATTTGTGTGTCATGTGAGAGACTTTGTTATAAAAAAAATGTTTCTAAAATTAGTAAACTTCAGACATGTAGAAAAAATCCAATTTGGAAAGATTTAATGGCATACGTAGAGCAACAAAATATTAATCCGCAATATATATGTCATTATTGTGATAAAAAATTTCGTAGCGGTTTGTTGCCTGCTTATTGCATTTTGAATAATCTCTTTGCTAATGATGTACCGGAAGTAATATCGTCTCTTAATCAATTTGAGAAAATGCTTATACAGAGAGCTAAAGCTTTTCAAACTGTAGTTAAAATGGGAACAGTTTTTAATAAAAAATTTCTGAGAGACAAAAAATACAGAAAGTTAAAGGTACAACTTTTCATTTACCACTTCCCTTACAGGAGACTTTTAATAAATTATGTTCTAAAACTGATCCAATAAATTTAAATCATGAACTATGTATTTTGGTAAGAAATATTCCAACCAAATCAAAAATTATCTGGGAAGATTTAGTAGATCTTAAAAAATTTATGAAGCTTTAAAATGGTTAAGAATTAATAATTTCTTATATTCTGGTATTGTATTGCCCAATACTCACAATAAATTAAATTTGGGAAATCTTAATAATGCAGAATTTTATATTCAAGAAACAAAAAATGATACAGAAGTTTTATTTAATGAAGAATGTAAACCGTTAAATAATTCAGATTTACAAATGCAAGAGATAACAGATCACATGGAAGTTACATTGCATCAGCGTGAGGCTATGTTAACTCAAAAAGATGAAAGTGATAGTTACTACGAGCAATATACTATATATCCATTGTATGAAAAAAAAAGAAAATAAAACTGCGACTGCCTTGTATCAAATGTTAAAAATTCAAGATTCATCTTTGGATAATCGCGAAAAGAATTTGGATTTGATGTGTTTTCCAGATTTATATCCATTCGGTTCGAATGGACAATGTGATGAAAAAAGACCGGTCAAACTTCAAGAGCATGAATTTATTAAATGTCGTTTAACGTCTAGGCATCCACGATTTAGATTAAATCAACAATATTTATTCTATTTGTTAAATAAAGCGAATATTCGTCAGTTAAGTCGTGGAATTTATCATAAAATGAATATAACTGATCCACGAAGTCGTTACACGGCTGCAGAATACTTAGATGCTATGTCTAAAGATGCGTTGGAATCCAATTTAAATACTATATTTCTTCACTTCGAAATACTGAGCAATATTGGCGTCAACCAAGAAATGATTTAGATTGTATGACCCGACATTATGGACCTGCAACATGGTTTATAACGTTAAGTCCTAGTGAATGGTTATGGGACGATTTAGGTGATTATATTCGTGAAGTTAATGGATGGCAAAACTCTTCGTTGAGTACCAGTGAACTTGTTGCTAAAGATCCTGTATCAACGTCGAGATTTCTTGATAATAAATTTCGAGCAATGATAGATTTTATTTGTTCCAAAGATTGTCCAATTGGTGAAGTAACACACTATTTTTGGCGACGAGAATATCAAGGTAGAGGTATACAACATTTTCACTTGTTAGTTTGGATTAAAGATGCACCGATTTTCGGTGAATCCTCTATAGAAGAAGTTTATAAATTTATTTTAAAATACATAACCTGCAAAAAGCCAGATAAAAATATTTCGCCATTATTGTACAGACGTGTTACTACGCATCAACGACATAAACATAATGATTATTGTCTTCGTAATAAAAAAGTAGGACGCAAAGTTATTCGTTGTTGTCGTTTTGGATTTCCTCGTCCCGTTACTGAAACACTGCGTATGAGAGATGTAGCAACTTCGATAGCAGGCAGAAAACAATTAAAACATCAAAGCAGATTGTATGATCTTCCTCGAACGGCTGATGAAGTTGATATTAATGATTACAATTCTGCTCTTCTTACTGCATGGGAAGGAAATATGGATATACAATATATTGGTGAAAAGTCGACACTGCTTACATGGTATGTTACTAAATATGTGAATAAACCAGGGAAAAGTGAGTTATCGGACTTTGATCTTGAAAGTTTTAAGAATAATAAAAGCAAATCATTGGCAAGTGTTCTTTGGAATTATGGTTTACGATCTCTAACTAATAGAGAATGTGGAGCTCTTGAAGCTGCTGATACATTGTTAAGTATTCCTTTATATGGGACTGATCGCAATACAACTATTAAATGGTTAAATGTTAATCGCATACGACAGAGGAAATTAAAAAGTCGTAAAGAAATTGAAACTCTTGATGGTGAATCTACAGATTATATTTTGTCCATCTGTAATAGATGATTATTATCCAAATAGATCGCAAGAATTGGAGTCTGTATCTCTTTATGAATTCGTACAATGGTATGATATTACGACGATCGAACCGCGAAGTAACAATATTGAATATTATAAAATAAATAATAGTCATTATCTTAAACGGCGACAACGCGCATGTCTTATTAATCACTATAAATACAATGTTGAAACACGACCAGAAGATTATTTCTTTTCTTTATTGCTTATGTTTAAACCATGGCGAAATTTAGAGGATCTTAGAGATGATTGTGATACTTATGCGCAAGCATTTGAAAAAGAAAAATTACATCTTACGGAGGCATTGCAATACCACGAAAAGATACAAGAGTTGCAAAAAGCATTTGAAAATGCAAAAGAGTTAGTTCGACAAGAAGATGAAAAATTACAAAAAATGTGTCTCAGGATGACCCTGATAATCCGATAGGTGTTCAAAATATAGAAGCTGGTGAAGCGATGCAAGATTTTAGAGATCTTGGTAATAAAAATAGATGAGAAAAATCGATGTTTCTGAAATGATACAAAATTAAATTTGGATCAAAAAAGAGTATTCGATAGAGTTATTGATACTGTAAGATTGGGGAATTCAATATTACGATTATATGTTAGTGGAGAAGGTGGAACTGGAAAAAGTTTCTTAATTAAACAATTAAATGCTGGATAAAACACAATCTTAACAAAGATACTGCTCTAGCGGCAACCTACTGGTATAGCAGCATTTAATATTGATGGTTTGACAGTTCACAGATTGCTCCAATTACCCGTTGAACACGGTCAGACTTCAAAGTATAAACCATTGTCTAATCATGTTTTAAAAGTTTTACGTGCAGAGCTCAAAGATGTTGTTCTTTTTGTGATTGATGAAGTGTCAATGATATCGAATTTGACTTTAATGTATATACATCTTCGATTGAGTGATATTTGATACTAATGATGTCGAAGAGGGTTGGTTCGGTCGAAAACACATTCTTTTATTTGGCGATTTGCTTCAATTACCTCCCGTAAGTGAGGATCCTTTTTGTGGCAATTATCTAATGACAAAATTAAGACATGT